>NC_058130.1:673331928-673496576 GCF_016433145.1 Gracilinanus agilis | reverse complement strand
ATATAGATATATATATATATATAAACAACTTATAAGCACTAAGAAATTCCATAATTGGAAAACTCTTGTCTGCCATTATAGGTACTGAGAAACCCTGTTACTGGAAAAGCTTTGGTCAAAAGGAGGCAAGCAAGCCACGGAAGGTCAGATCCGAAAGAAACTTTAAAGGTCATAGAGCCAAACCCTCTCATTTTAGGAAACCGAGGGCCAGGGTCACAAAGGCAGTGAATGGCAGAGCTATGCCGTGAGCCCCATCTAGCATTCTTTCCACAATCCTACCAGCTCCTAGCAGGAGCCTTTGGCTGTCAGACCGGACTGTCCGGGTTCTCCCCAGCTCCCAGGGCCCTATGAGCCATCCCTGTTTCCTGTGCCAGTCTGTCTCTCCCACAGTCCTTTGAAATGCCCAGTTTCATCGAAGTCCCTTCTGAGGTTCACCGGAAACAGTGAGTCCCAGCTGATGGATCGATTCCTTTTCCTCCCAGAGGCTCTGCTGCTCTGTGTCCCCCCTCCCTTCCTGCTCAGCAGAGTGTACTGTACATGCGTTCACTTGGGTCTGTCCTCAGGGTGACCTCCTGTAGTTATGTAAAATACCCACTGGTTCTGTAAACGGAAAATATGACTCAACCCACACTGTCCACCCCATTGGCTGCCGTAGGACTAAAACCCTGCACCTGTGCTTGTTAGATGGAGAGCGGCAGCCTGGAATTGCTTAACCCTGTGTTTGCCGAGATGGAAGTGCCCGACACCAGCCCGTGCAAAGCACATTTCAGGTTAGCACGACGAGGCAACGGCTTTCCCCCCAAAAAAGGATAACCTCTGTAGAGGTGAATGTGCCCAGCATCACTCCTCTCTTTTAAGCAAGTAGGTCACCCCTGCTCTTTACTCATCTGTCCACTATCCTCGTACTGAAGTAGAATCCCAAGCCCACAACGGGAATCTCATCCTCTGTATGACTCGAAAAGCGCATCACCACCGGTCACAGGCGTAGAAGTGGTTTAAGTTAAAAAGTTAAACCAATTAATATTTCAGGGAGATCTAAAGTTCCCCTGATCTGCATCACCTTCTAGCCACTTATCTACTTTAGTGTTTCATCAAAGCATCCTTGGGCTGGAGGAATTAAAAGGAAGATACCCTTCAGGACAGGGAAAAGTAGGCAACTCTGGACAGCAACACCCAAAATGTCATTCACTGGGCTTAATAATAGCAAAGAGCTATAGAGTGTTTGCTTCATCTGATCCTCAAACAACTCTGGGAGGTAGATACTATGAGGATACCTGTTTTACAGAGGAGGAAACTGAGGCACACAGAAAGCAAGTGACTCACCCAGGGTCACACAGCTAGAAAGTGTTTGAACCCAGGTTGAAAGAAACTTTTAACTGTCAGAGCCAAACCTTCTCATTTTACTCATGAAGAAACTGTCCACTAGGTCACCACATTTTTTTTTTCTTTTTAACTTTGTCAATTTGTAATGAGTCTACTCCACAATACAGGAAGGAACTGGCTACCCTGTACAATTTCATTCTACATCAGAAGCCTTTCTTGATTCTCCCTCTCCCAATTGTTAGTGTTCTCTCCCATAAATTTACCTCCTGTTCGCTTTTTATATTCATTCGTGTGCACATACACAATCATCCCCTATAGACTATAAGCTCCTTCAGTGTATCTCTGATTTATTTGGGGGTTTTGGTTATATATGAGTGCACTCTTACAACAATGACCAATATGGAAGTGTCTTTTGCATGACAATAAAATAAAATAAAATTAGACTGTAAGCTTCTTAAGGTTAGGGATTGTTTTGTTTTTGGTATCCTCAGTAGCTAGCACAATGCCTGGCATTTAGCAGGGGCTTAATAAATGCTTGTTGACTGATAAGGTTCCTAAGTTACCTCAAATGCAAAATTAATACCTAAATTACCATGAATTTTTATTACCTATTCCTCTAACCTTCTGAAGATTTATGCAATTATTTTTAAAAGTGGGTATGCCACTTTATATGAATGTACGACAAAGCATGTGGGGGCGGGCTGGAGGGCCAGAAGACAATACATCCCCTCACAACAACTAAGCTTAGAGTAGCTGGTTATGCCTACGAGACATCAGGGACATCCATCCTTTCCAAAAGCCCACAACTCTTTGAAAAGTTCCCCCATGAGACGGAATGCTATAAAAGAGTAATAAATAGCTATATCATAAAGACGTGCTTTTTATGCTACATACTTGTGGCCTGACATCATTTGTGATTTTGGAAGGGAAAGGTTCTATAATCATATTTTATCCATTCAAACTATTTCCTAGATCTTCTAAGAGAGTTGAAGATAAACAAAAGGTTGCATTTTTTTTTAATTGGGGCAAGGGACAGTGTGTGTTGGGTCTCTTAAATAATAAATCTGGTATAACAGTTTTTTTTTTAAACTGGAAATCTGAACTAACAGGATCAACATGAAAATTCATTGCAAATGCAGAAAAGTTATACAACATTAGCTGTCACACTCACCTCTCCTCAGTGGAGAAGACAAATTTCCTGAGCTTTAAGTCACCCAACACAATGGCAGACTGGTGGCAGTGGGCAACTGCAGAGACGATCTGCTTGAAGAGCCGGGCGGCCTCCTCTTCCCTAAGCCTTTTCCGATTTCTCACGTAGGAGTGCATGTCCCCAAAGTCCTTTTCGAAAAAGACATATGCCTTTGTGTCCCCGAGAATCACTTCAACAATCCCTGTGATGTTTCTGTGAGATGGCAGCTGGATATAAGGCCGGATTTTGTCCTGGTAGTGTTTAATAGGGAACACCTGCAGAAAGGAAATGGGAAATGAGCTCTCTCCAAGCGGAAATAAGAGCTGGAACTGGAGTCAAAGGGCCTGAGTTCAAATCTCAGCTCTGCTACTACCTGGGTGACCAAAAAGCTCTGTCCCTCAGTCATTACACCAAGAGGCAATATGGTATAGTGGAAAACATCCCTGGATCTGGAATTGAATGATCTAGATTTGATTTCCAGCTCTACAGATTTAATACTTATATGACCTTTAGGCAAGTCTCTTAACTTTTCTCAATTTCAATTACCACACCTGTAAATTGAGGAGGTTGGGTCAGAAGACCTCTAAAGTCAATGATTCCTTCCATCTTTAAACCCTGTGGTAGGTGGTGAAGCTAGGTAGCACAGTGGAAAGAGGGCCAGGCCTGGAGTTGGAAGGACCTAAGTTCAAATCAGGCCTCAAACACTTCCTAGCTCTGTGACCCTAGGCAAGTCAATTAACCTCAACTGCCTAGCCCTTGCTGCTCTTGTCTTAGAATTGATACTAAGAAGCAAGGCAAGGCTTTCAAAAATTTAATTAAAAATAAATAAAGCCTATGATAGGAAACTAAAAAGTCTTGAGGCTACTTCTGAGCACCCATGCTGAACTTAGATGTTTAATTTCCACATGAGTGAGGCTGTGTTTTTCTACTACATTCCTTAGGTCACCTCCTTCTTCTAAATTTCACACTGCCTCTGCCAATACTTATACCAATAACACCTATCGAGTCTTTAGAGACCTGGTTAAGGGGTAGGAGCAACTATGCATCCATCCTACCTACTTGAGAGGACTACTGTCAGTGGTGGGTGCCCCATCTCCCTAGACAATGGGATCCAGCCAGGCAAGGATGTCCAGTCTTTCAATCTCTCTCTATCTCCCCATGGTGTTCTAAACACAGTGGATGCTTTGAATCAACATTCACTGATAACTGATTAGAGAGGCTAGGTCCATTCCTTGTCTCCTTTGCCCATCAAAGCATCAGGAAACTCTGGCTTTATTCCATAATAGCTTTAAAACTGTTGCTGTCGATTAATTTACAGTCTAGAGAAGAAGGATGGCCATACAAAGTACACAGAATATGGTGACTCTGCAAGATCTAGGCTGCAGGGAAAGGCAGAGGAGAAAAACAGCAGAATTGTAATCTGGAGGGAAAGAGAAAGATGATTGGAGAGACAGAGAGGCAGACACAAAAGACAAGTGATGCAAAGAGAGACAAAAACAAAGGGAGAAAGGGAAAAAAAAAGTCAGAGAGAAAACTATAAATCAGTCTATGACAAGCACTTTAAGCAGCCTGAGGTGTGACTCAGGTATAACCATCATTCATCTGTTTCTCAAAAGCTCAGAGTAAATGCTTTCAAAGGAGAAGTTTTAGATCCGCTGATTTTTTTTTTCCCTTCCCAGGGAATGGATAACTTCTCTAAGAAACCAATTGTGCTCTTTTAAAGGCCTTTTGTTTTTGCCAGGGTTACTCATATCCTAGACTCAACTGGAAACGGTGACACATGGACCGTCACCATCTGGATCCAGCTATTATCTGTTGGGAGGAACTGGATAGGATTACACAATCCTCAGGTCCCACCCCATCTCTTGTGCCAGTCTAATAGAGGGCAAGCAAGGAAAATCCCTCTGCTACTATTCAAACAACCTCCTTCTCCCCTCGTCCCCGTCCCCCACCCCCCCCCCCCTACCCCCACCCATCAACATTTCAGCCAAAGAGGCATTTTGGACTGGCTACTTAGAATCCCCCCCCCCCTTTTCATTCCCTAAACGCAGAGCTTTTGCAAGCATTTAAAATCCCCCCCAAGTCAGACAGCAGGTGGCAGTAGCCAAACTCAATGACAAAAACTCCATTCAGACCGAGTCAGGTGAGCAGCAGAAAACCAGGCTGACCCAAGGGCTGACCCCTCACTTCAGGTGAAGCGGGGGGAGCCAGAAGGAGCAAGCACTGGCTTTCTGAAGCGGCTGTGCTTTCTGAAGGAGGGAATGTGCACTTGTGGGTTTCTCTGGGGGAGCTTTAGATCTGTTGGAAATGTCAAGAGCATGGGTGCACCAAAGGAAATTGCAGATTCTGTTTCTGGGAATTTATCTCCTCTTCTATGTTAAAACAAAAATCCATTTCAGGAATTAAAGGAAATGAATGAGTGTTCCTGCCGGGGCTGGGCTCCCCACTTTTCTAGTAGGAAGTGTCCATTCTAAGGGTGCTGTTTGGGAGACCTGGCGGAGCGGGGGGCAAGGGTGGAATTCTAGAATCTGGATCTTGGAGGTCATGGGATCCCACAGAGGCTTATTACTGGGTGCCCACTAAAAAGTTCTAGCACTTTTAAAACGCCAGCAGGCTTAGAGTTTGCAGTTATGCCAGCCTCCGGGGGGGGGGGGGGGAGGGTACCTCCACCCAATGAAACTGATAGGGAGGGGTGAGGGGCTGGATGAATTACTTTCCCGGGAAGAAGGTAGTAAGACCCATCCAGGAGCAGGGGAGGTAAACTGAAAGAAATGCAGTTAAAAATTATGACTCCTCCGCCCTCCACCTCAAGTCCGCTCCAGAATCACTGAGAGAGGTCTCTTGGGATCCCAACAGAAAGCTTTCCCACCTCTCCGTAAGAGACCCCCTGCCTGCTTTCCCCAAGTCCGCTCCTCGTTTTCCTTACGGGTTTAAGTCCCTCCGCCCTAGCAGGTGAAGATTGAATGAATAGATTCCTAAGGTCCCTTCTGACAGACGATCCTGCAAGACCTTTGTCCAACCCTCCCTCTCCCACGCGGCGTCCCTCGGGCTCGGGGATGAGGGTGGGCGCCGGGGGGGCGGCCGTACCTTACAGCGCAACTCCTGCCCAGTGTGGATGCTCAGCGCCCGGGACACATTCTCCCGTTCGGCTAGAGGCAACAGAAGGTAGCCGGCGATTCGGCTGGGTCCTGGAGCGCTGCCGCCGGGCGCCGAGGGCGAGGGCGCGGGCGGGGGAGTGCAGGGGGAGCTGGGAGGGCTGAGGTAGTCCGGAGGGTTCGGGCATTCGGACAGCCGTAGGCATTTGGCCGCCACCGCGGCTGCCTCGTCGCCGTCCAGGAGGCGCTTGGATGGGGAGCCTCGGGCGGCAGGGAGCAGCAGGCCCGGGCTGCGGGGCTGGACGTTGCGGCTCATGGCAGGACGCAAGGAACACATCCAGGTCCCAGAGCCCAGGGAACTGGGCTTTTAAACCCCGATATCCGGGACGGGATTGGGAGTGAGAACAGGCGATTCGGAGATTCGACGACGGCAACCGAGCCAGGGGCGTCTCTCGAGGTCTTCTGGCTTTCACCCCCCACGGGGGGCAAAGCTAGCCAGAGCCGCTCTAGGGCGCCCACGTTGCAGCCGGGGCAGGGGCTGGCTAAAGAGCCACCGAGCGGCCTGGGGGCCAGCTCCGCCTTCTCCTCCACCCCGCCCAAGGGGGCGGCTCAGGACTGGGGGTCCCCCGAGAATCCCGGTTCGCGGTGGCCGCTACGGGCAGGTTTGGGTGGCTTCCTTCCGCCGCCGCTGCAGAGACAATCCGGGCGGAGAAAGGTCTGCGCAAAGCGCGCCTCGCACTCAGGGTCCGGGGAGCTGCTGGCCTGGGACTTGGAGAGAAGCTTCCGAAACGGCAGAGTGAATGCCAATCGAGTAACCCAGAACCGCGAAGCCCAAGTCTCCCGGCAAAGGCACCTTGGCAACTTTTGGCTGCGCTTCTCCCCCTACGCGCTCTTCAGCCTCCGTGCTGGGTGAGGGAGAGTGACTGAGTGTGAGCGAGTGTGTGTGCGGTGCGCCGATCCCAGGCTGTGCCCTCCTTCTTCTCTTCCTCCACCTCCTCCTCCTCCTCCTCCTCCAGCGGGTGACTCACGCAGTATACACACAGTCCGATTATATGTAAACAGTTGGGAAGCCGGGTTGTGCAATGAGGTGCTACGATTCCAGCTCCTCGGCCCACCACCCGGCTAGCTGGCTAGCCGCGCGAGGAGGGGAGGGCAAAGAAGGGGAGGTGCAGCAGCAGCAGCAGGACCCGGCGGGGGGAGGAGGAGGGGTCTGGAGGGGAAGGGGCAGCTTTAAGGCACCCAGGCGGCGCGCGCACGGACGCAGGTGACGAGTCCGGGGCAAGAGTGCGCGCGCCCCCCGCACATATACTCCTCCGGCACACCAAGGAAGGGAAGGAGAGAGCGCGCGCTTGGGTAGAAAGAAAGAAAGTGGAAAGGAGAGCAGGAAGGAGGCGGAGAGGGAGCTCGCTCGCTCGCTCTTTCTCTCTTTCTCTTTTGGAGCCAAACCCGCGGGCCGGGAAAGAGGAGGATTAAAAGTTGCCGTGACGCAAGAGTGCAAGAGAACCGGAGTTGGGCTGGGGGTGGGGGGGAAGAAGCGAGAAGGGGAAGGGGCGGGACCCATAGGGTGGAGCTTGGACAAAGCCGCCGCTCATTGGTGGGCGCTCCTTCCATTCACTCCGTGGCGATTCACCGTCTCGGCACGCTGAGTACAATGGGGCTGCGGAGGAGAAGGGAGGTGGGGGGAGGAAAGCGCGTGAGTGCGTTCCCGGGGTCCTGAGGGAGAGAAGAAAAGGGGCGCGTACCAGGGAGCGCGCGCGGGCTCTGCGGGCCTAGTCTTGATGACTGCGGAGCGGGGGTGGGGGAACCCTAGACCTTGCCCTTGATAGTGCTGCGACACGCAGCAACCCGAGAGAGGCCAGCGAGCCACGCACGCACTTCGGTGTGCTGCCTGCGGTGCGTCGGAGGGAAGAGGAGTCTTCAATGGAGGGATGCCCGCTGCGCTTCTAGCGCCCAGGCCGCCCAGTTGCAGCTTGAGCTGCTGGGGGAAGGGAGAGCGAAAGCGGTGATGAATGATTGAATTAATACAGCCACCCCCACGCGGCAGTTCCGGGGAAGTCCTGTGCAGATGAGAGTGGATGTGGATGTGATTTTTCCCCCCTCCTTTTCCTCCTCCCCTTCCAGGCTGGCTCCCTCCGGGGTGTGCTCGGCTCCACAAATAGCACCTTCCGTTGGGGGACGTAAAAACAGACTGAGCGCCTCTTCAATCCTCCCCGCCTCCTCCTCCGGGCTCCCCCACGCCCCGTAGCCAGGATGGCACGGAAATAGCTCCACGAAGCTCCTGGAGTGGCTTCTTTACGGGGACTCTTGGAGCTTCCTGGAGAAGGGCGGCATGGAAACAAAGGCTAGAGCCTCAGCAAGCGGAAGGGCCCCACGTGGCTGGCGCTTCGTTCTTCTCTTCTTTCCCTCACTCCCGCTGCCTTGCTCCCACACCCCTTGCCCCAGGATCAGTGGGCACCGGGCCAACCAGGATCTCCCTCCACCCATCTCCCCTGCACTGTGACCACAGCGCCCTTTTCTGGTCCTGCCCCCTCGACATCAAGAGTGGGATCACACGATTTTAAGCTGGAAACCTCTGAGATGATCTAGTCTGACCTCTTTATTTTATAGATGAGTTAACAGGCCTAGGAAAATGAATAGCTAGCCTGGATCCGAAACCCAGAGCTTGATAACAAGTTACTCAACATTTTCCTTTTCCTTTTCTCCCTTCCTTGCAACACTGTCTTTAAAATTCTCCAGCAAAACTGCAGTTTCGCCTTTAGAAAACAATCTAAGAGCACTGAGTCAGTTAAAATACCCTGTGCAGCTACCCAAGTTAAATATAAGTCATCTCATATTTTCCTTGCACTTGTCTCACCAAAACCACCACACAGACCGGGATAAAACCACTGTACCATTAACATTCCCTCCCAGGCTTCGGATCTTGTTATCAAGGTCACCTTAGGTGACAAAGGACTGGCTTGAGCTGTCGGCGGAGGGCTTAGGGACTTTCCTCCTAAGGTATTACTCACCTTATATCACCCTCCCTACGAAAAGATAAGAGGGGCGGGGTGGGGGAGGGGGAGATCAACAAGCATTCCCTAATCGCCGACGGTGTACCCACCATCGAGCGAAATTTTAGGAATTCAAAGCCAAAAGGGACAATTCCTGCCCCTCCTGAAGCTGAGAACCTACTGGGGGAGGGTACATGCTCACAAAGAAATACCCTGTAGGCTATTCGGGCAGCACTGACAAATAATCCGATAAGCCTTTGTGTTGAAGTGAAGGAACGTTCCCACTTGGGGGAGAGCCTGTGTAAAAGCAGTAAGACAAGAGACAGAATGATAGCTTAGGGGAATAATAAACTAGCCAGTGAAAGCCCAGATATTAAAAAATGTCATTTCATCGCAATTTTTTTTTCCTTTCTGGCAAAGTCATGACAAACCTTCCTTAGTCAGATGAGCCATGGACTCCACATCTTTAAACCATTTGGGACCGCAAAAGTGAAATCTAAACCACATCAAGTTAAAGGCTGGGTAGCTGCTGGGGAGGGACTAGAACCCAGATAAGATATACGAAAGGACTTTGTAAAGTGTGAAGCAATATAGAGGTGGAAAGTATTGTCGCTATTTGAACAATTAATTTAAATTAATTAAAAATTGACTTCATTAAAATATTTTACATGATTGCACGAGTACAATATGTCAGATTGCTTACCTTGGTGTGTGTGGGAGAATTATGAACTCAAAATTTTTTTTAAATGTTAAAAAAGAATTGACCTCAGTTGAAGCTAGTAGCAAAAGAAAGGTAATAATGTTCAATTTTGACATACTACTTAGCCTCTCTAAGCCTCAGTTTTCTCATTTAGTTCTTAATAATTAATAATTAATAGTTAATTAATAAGCATTAAGCACTCACTGTATACCAGGCTCTGCTAAGTTCTAGGGATAAAAAAAAAAAAAGGGAGGCAAAGACAGTCCCTACCCTTAAGGAGCTTATAATTTAATGAAGAAGGTAGTAAATATATAGAAATAAATTATATATAAATAGGAAATAAAGAGATGAAAGGCACTAGAATTTAGAGGGGTTGGGCAAGGCTTCTTGTAGAAGGTAGGATTTTAATTGGGACTTAAAGGAAGCCAGGAAGTCAGTAGTCAGAATGGAGAAAGGAGATTGTCCTAGCAGCCAGAGAAAATGCCCAAAATAGACAAATGGAGTGATTTGTTGGTGGACTAGCCAGGAGACCAGTGTCACTAGATGGAAGAGTAAAGTGTTGAGTAGTAAGATATAAGACGACTGTAGTGGTAGAAGGGGGCTAGTTTATTAAGGCCTTTGAATGCCAAACTGAATATTTTGTATTTGATCCTGGAAGCAATAGGAAGCCAATGGAGTTTATTGACAAAGGAGGCAATATGGTTGAACCTGTGCCTTAGAAAAATCACTTTAGTGGCTGAATGGAGGAGTGGGAAGAGACTTGAGACAGGCTACAGCAATAATTGAGGCTTGAGGTGATGAGAGCCTGCACTAGAGGGATGGTGGTGTCAGAGGAGAGAAGGGGGCATGTTCAAGAAATGTTGCAAAGGTCTTGGCAACTACTTGAATATGGGGGGTGAGGGATGAGAGATAAGGAGAAGACCTGGGCATGAGGCTGAGGAACTGGGAGGATTGCGTTGCCCTCAATAGTAATAGAGAGAGTAGAAGGTTGCTGCAAAAGTTTAAGAAGAAGTTACGAGTTCAATTTTAGACATTTTGAATTTAAGATAAGATTGGAGATTTCTAAAATACATTTGGAGATGAAAGAATGGAGGTCAGCAGAGGTATTAGGGCAGGATAGGAAGATTTGAAAGTCATCATCAAGGGGATAGTTATTAAATCCATGGAAGCAGATAAGATCACCAAGTGAAACAATATAGAGGGAGAAGAGAAAGGGGTCCTAAACTGAATCCTGAAAGATACCTTCAGTTCAAGGGCATGATCTGGGGAAGGATCCAGCAAAGGAAATTGATAAGGAGTGGTTGGATAGGTGAGAGTCGTGTCCCAAAAACCTAGAGGTCAAGGAGAATAAGAACTGAGAAATGGCCTTAATTTTAGCAACTAGGAGATTACTGATAAACTTTGGAGAGAGTAATTTCAATGAAATGATGTCAGAAGTCAGGTCATTAATGGTTAAAAAGAATGAGGGGAAAAAATTCAGGCATCCATTGTAGATAGCCTTTTTGAAGGGTTTGGTTAAGCAGAACTGCAGAGAGGATGATAGCTCAAATGGAACAATCAAATGAGGTTGTTTTTGTTTTTGTTTTTTAATATGGGGAGGCATGGGCATATTTGTAGGCAGTAGGAAATAAGCCCATAGACCAAGAAAAGCTGAAAATAAGGGATAGAGTGGGAATTAAAGGGGTCAATCTGTTGTAGGAAATGGAGATCAAATGGGATCTTTTGAACAGATAAAGAGTAGAAGGAGCATGTAGGCTGTTCAACTTCAATTTTTCGATTGTACTACTTGACCAACCCATCTTTCTGTTTTGCAATTCTTTCATGACCTCCTTTACTCCCACTCTTCTAAGGATGCAGATTTTTTTTAAAACCCTTACTTTCCTTTTGGGAATTGAAACGAAGTATCAAGTATCAGTTCCAAGGTAGAACAGTGAAGGCTTATCAATGGGGGTTAAGTGACTTGCCCAAGGTCACAGAGCAAGGAAATGTCTGAGGTCATATTAGAACCTAAGATCTCCTAACTCCAGGCCTGGCTTTTTTGCCACTGAGCCACCTAGCTGCCCCTAGATGCAGAATATTTTAAGGATGTTGCCTAGATTCCTTACTCCCTGCCATATTAGGACAGGAAGGCCTCTCCTGGTTCAGTATAATCATTGCTCATCCTTTCTGTGATTCATTTACTCAACAAATCTGTAAATTTATTCTGGGAATTCTTCTGTTGTAGAGAAATTTATAGCAGCTCAGGTTTAATAGATCAGCTTACCTTCTCCTACCCCTAAGCACCTCAACTTGGGATACTAAAGAACAGAAGAAAGAAAACCTGAGGTGTCACTCTCTCTGCATTGGGGTGAAGGGTGGGGTGGGGAGATATAAAAGCTTGTGGCCACAACCAGATTAAAATATAACCCTGAAGTGTTTAACAAAATAAATAAGAATATAACAAAGATAATGTTAATTTGTGATTTTCTATATCAATTTGCAGCCCAAAATTATTCTTTTCTAATTGAGTTTAATGCAACTCTGCCTCACTTAAATCCAGTTCAGGCTCAAGTCAAGATATCATCCCATGATGTCCTTGGTCCTCTTCTAAATTGAAGGACAAGCCACCACTGGAGAAGAGCAAGCTCCTAGGTTGGGAAGCACTCTGGACCAGAAGACTGCATAAGAATCCCACTCCTATGTTTAATAAGTCCCACTACAGTGATCACTCTAAAGAAAGGTCTTGTGGATTCTCCTGCTACAACCTCCCTAGCATACCTTTCTTTCTCTTAACCACAGGGTCCCAGACCTCATAACTTCTCACTCAAGACAACTGCAACAGCCTCCAATTTGGACTTCCCACTTCCCATCCTCCTCTTCAATCCATCCAACATACTTCTACCAAAATGCCTTCTTAAGGAACAGCAGACTCTCAATGGCCTGCTAAGAAAGTCCAATGGCTTCCTTTGCCACTAGGCTAAAACATAAACTCCTCCCTTGGCATTTAAAGTCTCAGTATCCTGCTTCTGCCTACCTCTCCAGGTTTATTTCACATTCTTAACTTTCACTTATTCTGCCTTGTGGCCAAACTGGTCTACTTGATATTCTCTGGATCTGGCATTTCTTTTCCAGTCACCTTGACTTTGCAATGACTCTGCCCCATGTCTGGACTCTGCCCCATGTCTGGAATGCCTTCACTTCTCACCTTTACTCTTACAACCTCTAGCTTCTTTTAAGGCTCCTCTCATGAGTCTCTTACCCTGAATCTTTCTGGGTGCCCTCAGTATTCTTTTCCTCCTCAAATTATTGCATATATACATATCTCTTTACATCTTTTCCTTCTCCCACAAAAGAAAGGCTCCAAAGGGCAAGATCTGCAAGTCTATAGTAGATACCTTTCCCAAAATCTTTGTGAGCCAGCCTGAGAACATGAGCATGAACCTTTAAAGTTTAAAAATTAAGAAGTTTTCCTAAATTTAAACCTTATAGAACCTCAAAGCTTAAAAAATTGTTTTCCCCGTATCATCTCCAAGTTAAGTATTGGAGATGATACTGTCTCTATTTTACAGATATGGAAATGTAAAGGGAGTGATTTGTTCAGGGTCACACAGCTAGTAGGTGGACTGCAATGCAGGAAATGGCTATAAGATTTTCCAAATGATTGTACTGTCTCCCTTCTCCCTGACTCCTTTAAATGTATTTTAAGAAGCTCATGAAATTCCTGTGTTTGATGCTTTTATGGATCTGCTATGCCATGAGTCATTTGAACATATAAAGTATAGTTTTTTTCTTTAAAAAAAAAAAAAGGATTTATCCTGGGGGCTGCATTTTCTCTTTTCATAAAACACACACACACACACACACACACACAAGCACAGACCCACCATGATTTGATCAGAGGTCTGCAGACTATTTTTAAGTAATTTATCTTGCCTCTCCAAACATACCATTTTCCCTCTCTCTCAGACTGAAATATGCCTTGGTGGCAGCCAGCCAACCCCATCTTCCTTCATTTTCTAATCTGGGCCCCATGCACTAGCCTGGTTGGAAGGGTTTTCATTAAATAAACTCTACTCCATCACTCTGCTCGCCTGAAGTATTTATGGCTTTGGATAGTTGGGGAGCTTAAACAAAAGGCCCCAAGGAGCCCTGGAGGACTGGGTTTAATTTGGGGGCAGCTGCTGCCTTGGTTCTCAATTGCAGTCCTGTCACTTCAAGCTCTTCAGTAATAAAACTAGATGTTTTGAGAGTCTCGAAGTAAGGTCTCCATGTTCATTCACCAACCAACTCCCAAAGGCTGCCCTAACCTTATCAGGCCTTAATGTAAATGTGAGAGGATTGGAGATCTGGCCCTACGAGGATCAGTTGAAAGACCTGGAGAATTAAATTTACTTCAGCTGACATTAAATTCTCCCTATGTTATAAGCATCATGCTAGGTCCCAGAGATACAGAGACTAAAATAAAACGGTCCCTGCCCTCAGGGAGCTTACATTCTATTGGGACAATATGTCTTTTTTTTTTTTTAAACCCTTAACTTCTGTGTATTAGCTCCTTGGTGGAAGAGGGGTAAGGGTGGGCAATGGGGGTCAAGTGACTTGACCAGGGTCACACAGCTGGGTAGTGGCTGAGGCCAGGTTTGAACCTAGGACCTCCTGTCTCTAGGCCTGACTCTTAATCCACTGAGCTACCCAGCTGCCCCCCAATGTGTCTTTAAATAAGCATAAATGAGGGCAGCTAGGTGGCTCAGTAGATCAAGAGCCAGGCTTAGAGATGAGAGGTCTTGGATTCACATCTGGCCTCAGATACTTCCTAACTGTGACTGGGCAAGTCACTTAATCCCCATTGCGCAATCCTTATCAAACTTTTGTCTTGGAACCAATATATTGTATGGATTCTAAGATGGAAGGCAAGGATTATTAAAAATAAAAATGAATGAAATAGATATAAAAATAAATACAAGGTAATTTGGGGAGGAATGAAAGGAAGGTGTAAGAAAAATCTTCTAGACAATTAGAACACTCCACACATGAAATAGACTGCTTTGGAAGATGGTAGGTAATAAGTTTCCCTTCATGGGAAAGCATCAAGTGAAAGCTAACTAACACATTTGTCCAGAACATGGAATGCTATGGAATCTAACTTCTAGATGGCTCTCTGGAGAATGTTGCGCTTTAAGTTAGAAAGGCATAAGTTTAAACCCAGCCTCAAACACATACTAGCTGTATAACCCTGGATGAGTCACTTCATATCCATCTATCTCAGTTTTCTCATTTATAAAATTTGATGAATAATAACATCTATCACTCAGGGTTTTTGTAAGAATCAAATGAGATGTTTGTCAAAGGCTTTGCATACCTTAAAGCACTATATAAATGCCAGCTATTATTATTATTATTATAATTATTTCTGTGCCATTGAGGTCAAGTGTCTCGCCCAAGCTCCCATAGGTCACAGGAAGCAGTGAGGACACTCTTGTTGCGTGACTTCAGACTTCTAAGTGGAGTAGATGTCAAGGTTAGTGCAATGACTGATTGCTTTTAGAAACTCCTCCAGTAGCTGGCATTCTGGGAATTTTTCCTTCTTATTCTATGGTTCTTCCCTAAGCATTGGCTTTTACTTCAAGCCCTGGAATGGTGAGCATTGAATGTCTAGGAGTGGACAACATAGCCAGAGCAGTTCAGGTTAGGCATCAAAGGACTTCCAAGGGCAGGGGAGCCTTTGGACACCTTCAGTGTGCCAACATAAAACCATGAGTGCACCAGACCCCCCCCCCCCCGCCCCTCTCTCTCTCTCTCTCTCTTTCTCTCTCCCTCTCTCTCTCTCTCCCCTGCTGGTTCCTCTTCACTGACCTCAATTAATTGTGCTGTTCAGGTAAGGGGAGGAAGAAAGAAAGGGAGGGGTGGAGGAGGGGAAGGCAGAAAGAGTAGAGGTGAAGTTGAAGGAAAGGAAAGAGCCGAGAAAAATAAAATAAGAATCAAGGAGAATGCAGGACAGGAGGGATGCTCCAGAAGTTTTCATCTACTGAAAAGGAGTCAAAGAAAAGGATCCTTCCCTCTTACATTCAAGAAAAAAAGTTGCACAAACACAGAACAGAGAAGGAAATTTTTCTTTGAAATGACTGGAAGATTCTAGGGAACTGCATGATCAATATGAGGCAACAGAAGCTAATGGGAGCCAGGGGCAGCTAAGTGACTCAGTGGATTGAGAGCCAGGCTTAGAGATGGGAAGTCCTGGGTATTCAGATCTAGCTGTGTGACCCTTGGCAAATCACTTAACTCCCATTGCCTAGCCCCCCCCCCCTTTTTTTTTGTCTGCCTTGGAACCAAGACATAGTATTGATTCTAAGACAGAAAGAATAGGCTTAAAAAAACAAAACAAAACATTGTTAATATCCCTAGAGATATGGATAATGCTGAGGTTGACCCGGGGCAAGGGGTTCCCCATTCCAGAACCATCCTCAGGCAGTCTGTTCCATTTCTCCATTGACTCCAAGACTCTAAAATTGTCCTCTCATTCTTGACAATCCCAGGTCTCCATGCCCATTTATGGGACAAAGTATGGGGATGAGTGTTTGGCCTTTTGTAAAACTAGGACAGACTTTCCAACCTTCTCCATTTCAGAATCTCACTCCTTCAGGTGATTGTTTTCTGAGATCTCTCGGGTAAATTATTTAGCTAAAAATGGGCTTTAAATTCAATAAACATTAGTATCAACTATGTCAGGCAACGTGTGTTTCTTAAGTACCCATGCTGTGCCAGATACTGTTCTAAGTGATGGAGCATAAAGAAAAGCCAAAACCTCCCTCAAGGGGCTCCTGGTCTAATGAGGGAGAAAACATACAAACAAGTCTATACAAATGAACTATAGATAAGATAAAATGAGGATAACAAATAGAGGGGAAGTGTTAACATCAAATGGGATTTGGAAAAGTTTCTTGCAGAAGGGAGGATTTGAGCTGGAAGTTGAAAGAAACCAGGGAAGCCAAAAGACTGAGATGAGGAGGGACAGACTTCATAGCAATGAAACACATGCAGACAGGATATTCATTTGACCTTGTTAAGTCAAGTCAGAATGTGTTTTCTAATTTCTTAGAATGTATCTGTTTTGTACTCTCCTGCTTTCTCAGGAAAGCATCATATGAGTGCAGAGCGAGTCATATATATATATATATATTTTTAAATTATTTTTAAACCCTCAACTTCTGTTTATTGGCTCCTTGGTGGAAGAGTGGTAAGGGTGGGCAATGGGGGTCAAGTGACTTGCCCAGGGTCACACAGCTGGGAAGTGTCCGAGGCTGGATTTGAACCTAGGACCTCCCATCTCTAGGGCTGACTCTCAGTCCACTGAGCTACCCAGCTGCCCCCAAGTCATATATTTTTAAAGGATATGTTGTTCATGTTTATGTTACATTATCTATAAGTGCTTCGGTTGAAATATTAGAATTTACAGTGTTTTACTAAATAATACTTAAATTACTCGGACTTAAGTAGAATTGCATATATATAATGTGATATCTGCTCTGTGGTGTATAAGGAAGAATTGTAAGTAGAAAAAACACATGTATGTGCAAATTGTATATATTCTCATCCACAGGTTTATATATTATATATATAGACATATTCTTATTGATCAGTCGTATCAAATATATGAACACTCATAAAGAATTATTAAGAATTATTAATACAAAGGTATTTGCTTCATGCAAAATTGAAATTGAGCTGCTATCAATATTAAATGAAATTATGGAAGGAAAAAAAAGTTGTTGTTTGTCTTTGGTCTTCACTGAGTCCCAGGGACATCACAAGGGTGATGTCTTGACTCAAGTAAATTAGTTGTGAGGCAGAGCTGCCCAAAGCGTTCATCCTCTGTATGCCAGAGTGATCGAAGTGTGCCAGAGTGCCAGTGGCGAGACAAAAGTCAGATTGGCTTGGGATGTAATGGATGATCTCGGGGCTTCAATGTCTGACCAAGCTCTTCGCCGTCTGACCAGAGCCTGCTCTGGCCATCTTCTTGGCCATTGGAACAAACTGTCGCGATCTGCCCATTGCGTTGGGGGAAGTCTTCACACAAGCATGAAGTACAGCCAGTGAAAATACCCTGGATGGAGCAAGGAGGCCAGTGTCACTCAATCCCAGAGTACATGGGTTGGGAAGTGGGGAGCAGAGGGAGGAGCAGGAATAATAGGAGGAGGAGATATGATGTCAGAAGACTGGAAAGGTAGGAAGGGGCCGCCTTATGAAGGGTTTTTAAAAGTCATACGATTTTTATATTTAATTCTGGAAATGAAAGGGAGTCACTACAGTTTATTGACTAGCTGCAATGACATTTATTTGAGAACTTAGTGAAGGCTAGAGTGGAGTGAGGAGAGATAAGAGACAGGAAGACCAAACAGAAGGTTACTGCAATAGTCCAGACATTCTTGCAATAATGAAGACCTATACCAGAATGGTGACAGTGTCTGAAGAAAGATGTTATGAAAATAGAGTCAACAAGACTTTGCAACAGATTGCATGTGGAGGAGGAAAAGGTACTAAATGTTTAAGACACCCAACGAGGTTCCAGGGATTCGAAAATGAAAAACCACATAGTTCTTGCTTTTGTGAAGCTACTACTTCATCTAATAGTCGGGGTGACTGGTGTACAAAGGAGCTAACATTGGCTTCCTGGCTCTTCTGTAAACAAGATACTCCATCTTTTGGTTCTGGGCACTCTCTCTGGCTGTCCAAGCCTTGAATATTCTCCCTCCTCTGTTCCAATTACTGACTGACCTCCCTATCTTCCTTTAAGATCCAACTAAAATACCATCTTCTACAAGAAGCCTTCCTTAACTCTTCTAAGCTCCAGTGCCTTCCATCTATTAATTCTTTTTACTTTATCCTGCATATAGCTCACTTTGAATATATTTGTCTGCATGTTGTCTCCTTCATTAGACTGTAAGCTCCTTGAGGACGGAGATTGTCTTTTGTCTCTCTTTGTATCCCTGGCACTTAGCACAATGCCTGGCACATAGGAAATGCTTACTAAATGTTGATTGTTTGATTGATGTTGTTTGATATGCTAGAAAGAGTATTGGATTTGGAGTCTGAGGGCCTGGTCTCAAATCCTGACTCAACCTGTATAACCTGGAGCAGGCACTTCACTTTCTCTGGGCCTCAGTTTCCTCGTCTCTAAAATGAAAGGGCTAACATCTACTTCTAAATCCTATAATGCTAATATAAGGATAGGGACTAGACCTGTGGTTTTACTGGTATAGAGAACTCCCAGTGAAGAAACACCCTCTATCAATGCAGGTTAACAGTTCTGCAATTTAGCTTCTTAGAGAGCTGACTAAAACAAGATAAGTGAGAGAGTGACTTGCCTTCTATGGACATATAGACAATGTTTCAGAAGCAGGACTTGAACTCAGATCTTCCTGACTGTGGTTTGTCCTCTATTCACTCTGCCTCTCTATGATACCAAATTATATAATGCAAATAAGAATATAATTAAGGGAATAAGAGGCACTTATCAAAAGCCAATGGGAGGGGGCAGCTGGATAGCTCAGTGGATTGAGAGCTAGGCCTAGAGATGGGAGGTCCTAGGTTCAAATCAGGGCTCAGACACTTCCTGGGCAAGTCACTTGACCCCCATTGCCTACCCTTACCGCTCTTCTGCCTTGGAGCCAATACTCAGTATTGACTCCAAGACGGAAGGTAAGGGTTTAAAAAAAAAAAAAAAAAGCCAATGGGAGGGGGGAAGTTGGGTGGTTCAGAACCAGGCCTAGAGAAGGGAGGTCCTGGGTTCAAATCTGGCCTCAGACACTTCCCAGCTGTGTGACCCTGGACAAGTCACTTGACCCCCATTGCACTCTTCTGCCTTGGAGCCAATACACAGTATTGAATCTAAGACAGAAGGTAAGGATTAAAAAAAAAAAAAAAGCCAATGGGAGGCTCTGGAATAAAGGGATCACTTTTGGAGGAGTAGGGAGTTTTAGGGAAAGTATCATGGTGGCCTCTAATCTGAGCCTTAAAGGAAGAGAAGCATGAATGTCAACAGGGAGATATATGGTACCATGTTCAAATGCATGAAAGCTGGGAAGGACTTAATGAAGTATATCAAACCATTACTTGGGGCAAAAACAGTTGGGATATGGGAGAAGAGAGAGACGAGGACCCTGAGGCAGCATAAAGGGAAGTAGTTCTGTCAGGAACAACCCTCTACCCAGGAGAGGAAAGTCAGGCTCATGAAAGGCTGACCTTAGCGATAATTCTCAACTGAAAGAAGGCTTGAAAAGGACCTACAGGCACTGGATAAGGGAGGAAGCGTGTCCTGCACCACCCTCCTCCCCATCATCAGGGCCCTGGGGCAAAGTACCATTCTCCCAGTGCTAATTAGCTGGGAGGGGACCAGTGGGATTCTGAAATAAGTATTGTGAGTAAATGGAATATAGTTTACATAAAGAGAAGGAGAAGTCAGCTAGGTGACTCAGTGAACACAACACTGGGCCTGGAGTCAGGAAGACATGAGTTCAAATCCTGACTCAGACACTTACTAGCTGTGAGACCTTGGGCAAATCACCTAACTTCTGCTTGTTGTAATCCACAGGAGAAGAAACCAGCAAACCACTCCGGCATCTTTGCTAATGGGAAGGAGAGTATACAATATGCTTGGGAAGATGAGATCCCTCTTTGTGGGGAGCCTAGAATGTCAGGGATAATTTTTTAAATAATCGAACAGTAGTAGCTATGAACAGTAGAATTGCATTGTTGTTGTACCTAAAGTGGCAGCATGTTCTCTGGAGGAGTTTGTGTCTTATTCTCAGATCACTAGTGAGATATCAGAGCTTTGTGAGCACAGGAGTAATATGGTCAGACTTGGGCTTTAAGAATATCAGTTTGACAGGTGTGCGAAGGATGGCTAAGTAGCACTAGAGTCAGGACAGATTCAAGTCCAAATCTGACCTCATGCATTCATCAATGTGACCCTGGGCAAGTACTTTAACCTACTTCAGTTCAGGTTCCTCAACTGTAAAATGGGTATAATAATAGCACCTATCTCCCAATATGTTGTGGAAAAGAAATGAGGAGGCAGTTAGGTGGCATAGTGAATAAAGAGCCAAGAATGAAGTTGGGAGGACTTGGGTTCAAATCTGACCTCAGATACTTCCTAGCTGTGTGACCTTGGGCAAGTCACTTAACCCCAGCTGCCTAGCCCTTGCCACACTTCTACTTTAGAAATGATACTAAAAGAAGGAAGAGTTAAAAAAAAAAAAAAGAAAGAAATGAGATAATATTTATAAAGTGCTGGGCAGAAGGACAAGGAAATTTCCTTCTCATATTTTCTAGGCATTGCCTTTCCATGTTTTTAATAACCTGTGTGTATGTAAAATCGTGGAGGAGGATTTTTTATGGCCCTTTGGAAGGAACTTGTAAAAACTGTCACTGAGTAAGGGAGAGTCATGTTCTAGGAAAGTTCCATGGTAATCCTCTAGTTCCTCACATCATGGATAATAAAGGGGAAGTAACACAGATAATAAAATCCATTATCTCATTCAGGCCCAAATCATGTTCTCTTTTCTGTGGCTTCAGTGAGGTCATTCCTTACTTGGTCTCTTGTCAGCACAGCTTCTCCCATACCCTGACTCTCAGCCTGGAGATTTTGCCCCGAAGGGTCTAGGGTAGGTTGATCCTCAATGGGAGGTTCTCTCCAAGCCTCTAAAAGTGATCCCTTCCCATTAATGCATTGCTAGTGGAGTTGTGAATTGATCCAACCATTCTGGATGTCAATTTGGAACTATGCCCAAAGAGCTCTAAAAGACTGTCTGCCCTTTGATTCAGCCATAGCATTGCTGGATTTATACCCCAAAGAGATCATAGGGAAAAAGACTTGTTCAAAAATATTTATAGCTGCGTTCTTTGTGGTGGCAAAAAAAATGGAAAATAAGATAATGTCCTTCACTTGGGGAATGGCTGAACAAATTGTGGCATCTGTTGGTGATGGAATACTATTGTGCTCAAAGGAATAAATAACTGGAGGAATTCCATGTGAACTGGAATGACCTCCAGAAATTGATGCAGATTGAAAGGAGCAGAACCAGGAGAACTTTATACACAGAGACAGATACATTCTGGTAAAATCGAATGTACTAGCAGCAATGCAATGATCCAGGACAACTCTGAGGGACTTACGAAAAAGAACACTATCCAAATTCAGAGGAAGAACTGTGGGAGTAGAAACACAGAAGAAAAACAACTGCTTGATCACATGGGTCGATGGGGATATTATTGGGGATGTAGACTCTAATCGATCACCCTAGTGCAAATATTAATAATATGGAAATAGGTCTTGATCAGTGACACATGTAAAAACCCAGTGGAATTGCTTGTTGGTGATGGGAGGGGAGTGAGAGAAGGGAAGAGAAAGAACATGAATCATGTAACCATGGATATTGACTCAAAATGAGTACCGTAGTGCAAATATCAATAATATGGAAATAGGTCTTAATCAATGACACATGTAAAACCCAGTGGAATTGTGCATCAGCTATGGGAGGAGGTGGGAGGAGGGGAGGGATAGAACATGAATCCTATAACCATGGGAAAATGTTCTAAATTAATTAATTAAACAAAAATATTAAAATTAAAATAAAATACAAGTGATCCCTTCACCTCCTATAAGGTACCTTGAAAAAGCTTTAGAATATAAGCCTGTTAAGGCCGGAAGGGACCTTGGAACATCAGGTGCTTAAACACAGAACACAGAATGTTAGGATTAGAAGAGACTTTTAGAAATATCTAGCCCAGGTGTTCTTAATTTTTGCCCCAATCATGGACTCCCTTGAGCAGTTTGATAAAGCCTAAGGACCTCTTCTCTGAATAATGCTTTTAAATGACTTAAGCAAAAAATATAAGGTCAACTACATGGCACAATAGATAGAAGATACAGTACCAGACCTGGAGCTGGGAGAACTTGGGTTCAAATCTGGTTTTAGACACTTCTTAGCTGTGTGACCCTGGGAAAGTCACTTAGCCCCAATAGGCTAGCACCATGCTGGTGAACCTATGGCACACATGCCAGAGTGGGATGCTCCTCTCCCCCTCTCCATGAAGACATTTCTTACATGACCCACCCCTCTTCCCAGCAGCTCAATGGGAGCGCTTCTTCTCTCCCCTGTCTGGGTTAAGGGGGCAGTGTGAGGGTTGCAATTTGGGCACTTGGTCTCTAAGGTCTCTAAAATGTTTTCCATCACTGCTCAAGCAATTTCAGTTCTTTGTAGAACCTATTCTAAGACAGATGGTAGGGTCAGCTAGGTGGCTCAGTGGAGGCCTTGAGATAGGAGATCCTAGGTTCAAATCTGGCCTCAGACTTGCTAGAGTGATCCTAGGCAAGTCACTTACCCCCTATTGCCTAGCACTTATAGCTTAGAACCAACACATAGTATTGATTCTAAGATGGAAGATAAGAGTTTAAAAAAAATTTTTAAGGCAGAAAGTTTTAAAAAATATATAGTGTTACAAAGAAAACCAATTGTGTTGAAACAGTAATAAAAATATTTTTGTTTTATTATTATTATTATTATTATTATTTTTAAACCCTTACCTTCCATCTTAGAATCTATGCTGCGTATAGGTCCAAGACAGAAAGTAGTAAGGGCTAGGTAATGGGGGTTAAGTAGTGACTTGCTCAGGGTCACACAGCTAGAAAGCATCTATCAGATTTGAATCCAGTTCCTCCCTTCTCTAGGCCTGACTCTCAATCCACTGAGCCACCCAGCTGCCCCCCCAAAAAAATATATTTTAAAGTTTGTTCAATCCTAAATTAAGAAACCTTGACCTAGTCAAATTCCCTGACTTTATGCTGTAGAACTTTGGGTCACAGCAATTAAATGACTTGTCTAACATTACACAAGTCAGGTAAGTCTTGGGATTAGTGCTGTTTCCACCCTGACTCCCTGATTATCTCCGCAGCCATTTCCAGATCACTTTTCCTGAAGGGTCCAGTATGTTTGGCAGCAGGCTCACTCGGCTGCCTGTATCACTGAGGCCAAGGCTCCTGGCCAGCCCCTGGAGGATAATGGCAGCCAAGTGGAGGAGGAGGAGCAGGTCTCCGCTTCCTGCAGCCTCCACTGCCGTCTTTGTCCATGGCCTAAAACGTCCTCCTCCTGGGTCCTCCCACTGGCATCTCAGCCATCCTGCAAGGACCAGCTCAAAGACCTCTTACCCAAGCTCACTGACGGCTGGGGCCGTGTCTTGTTTCCCTTTGAAGCATCTCATGCCTCACCTTGCCAAGGGGTAATAGTTGGGAAACAGTTGAATGCATTTGCTCAATAAAACAGCCTATCATCAAGTCAGCCTAAATAGCATTGAACAAAATCATCCGCCCAGGAGGAGGGTGGCCGGCAGAACTCTAAAGCCAAGGGGCCTTAGGGACCACCTGGCCCAAACCCTTCCCTTTCCTGGGGCCATGAGGCAACGGGTCCCGAGAGTGAGAAAGACCTGGGTTCAAATCCAATCTCAGACACTACTCTATACAAGTGACTCAACCTCTGTTTGCCTCAGTTTCCTCCATTAAAAATTGGGAAAACAATACCACTTGCCTCAAAAGGTTGAGTAAGGATCAGATGAAGTAATTTTTGTAAAAAGTGCTTGGCACATAGAGCAGCTGAGTGGCTCAGTGATAGAAAGTCAGGCCTGGAGACCAGAGGTCCTGGGTTCAAATATGACTTCAAATACTTCCTAGCTGTGTGACCCTGAGCAAGTTACTTAACTACGATTGCTAGTCTTTAACATTCTTCTGCTTTAGAACCAATACTTAGTATAGATTCTTCCTTTTTTCCCCGCCTTAAACCCTTAACTTCTGTCTTGGAATCAATACTTAGTATTGATTCCAAGACAGAAGGAAGGGCTAGGCAATTGGGGTTAAGTGGCTTGCCCAGGGTCACACATCTGGGAAGTATCTAAGGCTAGATTTGAACCCAAGACCTCCCATGACTGTGCCACCTACCTGCCCCCCGGTATGGATTCTAAGACAGAAGGCCAGGATTATAAAAAATGAATTAAATTAATGCATGATTCCCTTCCCTATCCATTCTTTTCTCCAAGATCACACAGGAGGTTTGAGTAGAGCCTGGCTTTAACTCATAGTCCTTGATTCTATATCTCAAGCTCTTACAGTGGTCCCACATTACTTATTCCAATACCTCAATATGGCATGAAAGCAACCCTGGATTCTTTTTTTCTTTTTTTAAACCCTTACCTTCCGTCTTAGAAGCAATACTGTGTATTGGTTCCAAGGCAGAAGAACAGTAAGACTGGGCAATGGATTTAAATAGTGACTTGCCCAGGGTCACACAGCTTGAAAGTGTTTGAGGTCACATTTGAACCCAGGACCTCCCATCTCTGGACTTGGATCTCAATCCACTGAGCCCCCCAGCTGCCCCGGAAACTCTAGATCACTTATTTATTTATTTAATTGTTGTTTTCATTTTTAATTTTTATTTTGAATATTTTCCCATAATTACATGTTTCATGTTCTTTCCCTCCCCCCCAAGCCCCCCTAACTCCCCTTGGCCAATGCACAATTCCACTGTATCACTGATCAAGACCTAATTCCATATTATTGATAGTTGGACTAGAGTTATCGTTTAGTGTCTCCATCCCCAATAATATCCCCATCAGCCCATGTGTTCAAGCAGTTGAAACTCTAGATTCTTAATGGTCATGTCAGAGGGTTGTAAATTCTACAGACAGTGAAAGCTACACCAGATTGTAAGTGAATCTTTGAAGGACCACCCATCTATGGAGATTCAGAAAGGGACACCCTTGGAAGGTTTTGCAACAAGTAATACAAATAAAATATTTGCTTTATTCATTGAAAGCCAGAAAGTCATTGTGCCAAGATATGGAGGAGATACAGCCGGAGCTGGTGGAGGGTGTTCCCACATCATTGAAATCCCAGGTTGTTGACATCTGAAAGAATAAGTGAATAACTATTCATTAAATTAACTCATTTCCTCAGGGAAAATTGATCTCTGCTGCCTCTGAATTCCAACGGCAATTTTCTATGTCATTTTAACTTTAATGGAACATTGCACTCTTCATTTAAACCTATCTTAGGTATCTGGGTATATTTAGTGTTACTGGAAAGGGTATGGGGTTCAGAATTGGAATACTTCTTAGCTAGGTGACTATAAGCTAACTTGACCTCTCAGCCTCAGTTTCCTAAACTGTAAAACAGAGATGATAAAAGGTATACTTTCTAGCTCACAGAGTTGCTAGGTAGAAAACATTTTGCAGGTGTTATTTAAATGAGTTATAATGTCTTCTCTCTCTTATTATATTGTAATTCCTTAAAGGCAGAGACTGTGTCTTATTCAAACTTTGTATCCTGCCTAGACCAAGTATCTTTTTTTTAAAACAATTACATATAATCGCAAATTTTCACATAAATTTTCTGAAGTCATATCATCCAAACTGTCTCCCTCCCTTCTTCCCTCCCCACTCCTAGAGCTGAACAACAATTCAATCTGAGTTATACATGTATTGTCATGCAAAACATTTCCATATTGTTCATTTTTGTAAGTGAATAATTATATAAAACCAAAACACAAATAAACAAATGAAGAATCATATGCTTTCCTCTGCTCTCCAACTCTAGCAGTTCTTTCTCTGAAGGTGGATGGCATTCTTTTTCTAAGTCCCTCAGAATTGTCCTGGATCATTGTATTGCTGAGAGTAGCCAAGCCCATCACAGTTGATTATCCTGCAATATTGCTATTACTGTGTGCTTTGTTCTCCTGGTTCTGCTTATTTCACTCTGCATCAGTTCACATAGGTCTTTCCAGCTCTTTCTAAAATCATCTTGTTCATTGTTTCTCTTATAGCACAATCGTATTCCATCACCATCATACACTACAGTTTGTTCAGCCATTCCCCAATTGAGGGACATCCCTTTAGTTTCCAATTCTTTGCCACCACAAAGAGCATGGCTATAAATATTTTTGTACAAATAAGTGCTTCCCCTCCACCCCTGCCTTTTTATCTCTTTGGGATACCGACCCAAGTACAGTGTCTTTATAGAGAAAGGCAATAAGTGTTTGTAGCAAGGCAGCTAGGTGGCTCAGTGGATAGGGCATCATACCTGGAGTCCAGATGAGCCAGGTTCAAATCTAGCCTCATATGCTTCCTAGCCTGTGAACCCTGGGCAAGTCTTTTAACTCCATTTGCTTAGCTCTTGCCCTCTTGTCTTAGAGTTGTTACTAGACAAAAAGTAAGGAATTTAAAAAAATAAAGATTCATATTAATTAAGGAGACAGCATGATTCAGCAGAAAGAACACTGGGAATCAGAGGACCTGTGTTCAAATCCCACCTCTGATGCTTATTATTTGTGTGAACTTAGGCAAGCTATATCATCTCCCTGGGCCAACAATTTCCACAGCTCTGAAATTAGGAGGTTGGAATTCTAAAGGCCCTTCCAGGTCTAGATCAGTGATGCTATAAAGCTAGTTCCTGTCTAAGCAGTTGTCTCACCCGTATCCTTGAATCAGCCTGAAGTAAGAGAGACAGACAGACAGACAGACAGACAGACAGACAGACAGACAGATAGACAGACAGACAGACACAGGCACAGGCAGACAGAGGCGTGTACACACACACACACACACACACACAGTTCACCTGCCTCTTCCCTGCTTTCTTCACCAAGTTCACCACTTTCATTCTCCATTTATAGTCCTTCTTCCCTATAGACTGATGATAACTCCTTTCTTGGTCAGATTCAGAAAATCTCCTTAGAAAGGAAAGAAAATTTCCTTAGGAACGAGTTCAATTTGGAGAGCTGTAAGAAGCTTTGGTTGGGAGTTTTTCAAGAGGGCAAAGACCTGCTTGCTTAGTGTCCATTCTTGTTAGCTGTGAACTCGGTTGACTTTTCTTCAGTCCACTAACCTTTGATGAGGGTCTAAGGTTTTACAGACATCATTCTAGGTAGTATGGAGAATACAGGGACGTAAAAAGCATGTTCCTTTTTTCAATTGACAATCTAGCTGTGGAAATAAGATGAGTCTACACAGAACCATAAAAATATTTAAAGCTAAAGACGATCTGAGAAGTCAACCCCTTTAGTTTACAAATGGGATGACGAACCAAAAGCAGGGCAGAGATTTTTCCACAGTTCCACATGAAATGTTAAATAACTATAAAAGATGGAAGTGATAATATAACACAATAAGAAGTCCGAGCCTACATGTTCATAGAGAGAACAGCATTATTTAGCTTTTTTTAAGTTCGCATTCTCTCATTTTAACCTCCCAAGAAAACTGGGATATAGAACTGCAAGTATTATTAAACCTACAGGTGAGGAAGTTGAGACTTAGAGATATAAGGTGACTTTTCTAGTTAATAAGTGTCAGAGGCAGGATATGAACCTAATTCTTTCTCTAAGTCTAATACTCTACTCATAACCTCCTGTGGTCAAGGAAGGCATCATGGAAAGGGTGGGACTCAAAGTGTGTGCTAAAGGAAAAATAACATTTGGTTAAGCCAAGAAGGGGTAGGAAGGGCACACTTAAGAATACTATCCATGGGGGCAGCTGGGTAGCTCAGTGGATTAAGAGTCAGGCCTAGAGACAGGAGGTCCTAGGTTCAAATCTGGCCTCAGACACTTCCCAGCTGTGTGACCCTGGGCAAGTCACTTGACCCCCATTGCTCATCCTTACCACTCTTCCACCTAGGAGCCAATACACAGAAGTTGAAGGTTTTTAAAAAAAAAAGAATACTATCCATAAGTGTGGAAGAGGTAGACAGGGGACAGCTAGGTGGCTCAGTGGATAGAGCTCCAGGCCTGGAGTCAGGAGGACTTGGGATCAAAAATGGTTTCAGATACTTCCTAGCTGTGTGACCCTAAGCAAGTTAAGTGATGATGCAAGTCTCCCTTAGCCTTTGCTGTTTTCTGCCTTAGAAAGGATACTAAGACAGAAGGTAAAGGTATTTTTAAAAAAAGAATACTGCCCTTAACTTTTTCTTAGGTCTCAATCCTACCTTTTCATTACTCCAATCAGTACTTGGAATATCACAGGGCATAAATATAAGAATATAATAAATATATAAGAAGCACAGATGAATTTGGATCTTTCTTTCCTGCTGGGAATTCCACCAAACCGACTTGTGGGATCTATGATTTTGAGTCTAGGCAGGAGTCAGTGGGGGGGGGGGGCACAGAACAAACTGGGTAGCCATAAAATCTGGAAAATGTAAATTAAAAAAAAAAAAGTAGAATGAGGATAATAATAGCACCTTTTCAGCTCTGCTTTTATGTAGAAAGACTTGCTTTGGGTGCCTTCTCTCCTTTAATGAACCTCTCCCAGTCATCCATCTCATCCTTCCATCCCCAAATCCCAGATTTTCAGAGGTGTGGGTTATTTTTTTTTAAGATGTCATGCTTCCCTGGCACTTTCATCACCCTCTACCCTGACAAATGTATCTTGCTCTGAACAGTTATCAGTGAATTCTCCTAGAGGTGCCACCTTATAAAGGTACAATAATTATATCCTGGGTGGAGCGCATTTCTTACAGGACTCTGGGAAAATTATAAGACCCAAAAGAGTTCTCTCAGAGTGGAACTGGAGGCACCAGGGACAGACCAATGCGGGAGATGTTTTATGTTGTGTATGTAGGGAAGGCGATGATCCTGGAGCCCTCAGGTAACACTAGAAGGCAGATGCCAGCTCCTGATTACTCATAAAACTCAGCCCTGCCCCTAGGTATACAAATGGGCCAGGACAGATTGCAGGAAAACGTGCCCCAAAGAATCCTGGATTGACATGGCCTTGGGTTCCGCCTGGGCCCACGCCCTGTCCGTGGCTATGTGTAATTGAGGGAGGAGAGGACAAAGATGCAAGAGAGAAGAGTTGCCATCAAATGCCTGCCCCCCTTGCAGTGCCTTGGAGGGCAACTTCTTTCTCCCCGCACTGTTGAAAAAACTCATCCAGGCTTTGCCAGTTACTCTGCTGCTAGCCCAGAGCAGAGAGGGGAGGTTGGGAGAGGGAGGGCAGAGGGCGGCCATATCACAATATTTAATTGATGCAATCATCTATTGCAAAACTCAGAGGCATCATTGACTATTCTGTAGAATAGAGTCATCTGAGGGTGGCAACAGCAGGAAACTGTGAGACAGAAAAAAGACAACACAGAGAAAACCAAAGGTGCTGAAGTGAGTGAAGATTAAGAGTCACCCAAGGGTGCTTCTGAAAAACAGGACACCTGGTTGCACACCCTTATACAGAGGGCTGGGATTTTACGGTTTTCAAATTTCTGCAGCAAACCGCATGTCTCCGAGCCTCTGACTCCTCATCCATTAAATGAGAATGATGATGATACCTACATGATTGACCTCATAGGATAGTTTCGAGATCCAAATGAGCTCATATCTGTGATACCAGGACTTCCCTGGGCATGCCCTCATGTGGAGACTCTCAAGAGCATCTCCATATTTGAACTGGGCATGTCCAAAGATGTCCAGCTCCCATCTGGAAAAACCTTCAAAAAAATTTTTTTATTTTAAACCCTTAAATTCTGTGTATTGATTTATAGGTGGAAGAGTGGTAAGGGTGGGCAATGGGGGTGAAGTGACTTGCCCAGGGTCACACAGCTGAGAAGTGTCTGAGGCCGGATATGAACCTAGGACCTCCCGTCTGTAGACCTGGCTCTCAATCCACTGAGCTACCCAGCTGCCTCTTTTTTTTCTTGTTCTTTTTTTCTTTTATTTTAACCTTCAACATTTTTTAAGAAGCTTTGTGTTAACTATTTTTTATTATCTCACAAGATGCTCATAACAAGGGCACTAGAGGGCGCAGGGGACAGAGTACTGGGCTTGGAGTCAAGAAAGACGCATCTCCCTGAGTTCAAATCTGGTCTCAAACATTTCCTATCTGGGTGACCCTGGGCAAGTCACTTGACCCTGTTGGCCTCAGTTTCCTCATCTATAAAATGATCTGGAGAAGGAAATGACAAACCATTCCAGTATTTTCTCCAAGAAAACCTCAGATGACATCACAAAGAGTTGGACTGAAATGACTGAACAACATGATCTGAGCAGGTGGCTAGGAGGCCCAGTGGATAGAGCACCAAGCTTGGACTCAAAGAGACGAAGTTCAGATCCTGCCTCGGACATTTACTGCTTGATGGTCTAAGGCAAATCTTCTAACTTCTCAGCCTCAGTTTTCTCATCTGTAAAATGGGAATAACGACAGCATCTACCTACCAGGGTTGTTTGTGAGGATAAATGAGATCATAATTGTAAAGCACTTTGCAAGTCTTAAAGTGCTATATAAATGCTAGCTATTAATATGAGACATTATCTCCTCTATTTTACAGAATGAGGAAACTGAGTCTCAGAGAGGGATATCAGTGTACCTGAGGTGACACAATGGCAATGACAAAACCAAAGTGAAACCTGAGTTTTCTAATGCTTTTTCCATGACACTTTGCCACCTTTCAGTAGAGGAAAAGTGCCATCACCTTGGGATCATCCATTCAGGACCAGGAGGGACCTCAAAAGTCATCTCCTCCTTTTTCTTGCTGTTGCCCAGTAGTTTCAGTCGTGCCTAACTCTTCATGAGTTATCTTCAGAGAAACTGAAATGTTTTGCCATTTCCTTCTCCAGCACATTTTTCCCACGAGGAAACTGAGACAAACGGGGTTAAGTGACTTGTCCAGGGTCCCATGACTAGTAAAAGTCTGAGACTGGATTTGAACTCAGGAAGGCAATTCTCCCCGATTCCAACCTCAGTGTTCTATCCACTGAGAAAACTGAGGTCCAGATCAGGGAGGTCCAACGTCACAGTAAATGAGTGGCCAAAGCCGGGATTCAAACGTCTATCTTCTGACCACTGCTCCATACTGCCTTCCCTTTGAGGTGGGTTCAAAGCACAGAAGGAGCAGGGAGGGGAATGAGAAGGGAAGCCCTCCCCAGCCCTAGGGTCACAGCACAGAAGGCCGCCTTCTGGATTATTTAGCCTGTTTCATGATGAGACAGACGCTTGGTCTTTTACCTGGGTGGTTTGTTGCCCATTCTTTCTGACTCAAGCATCACCTCATACCAGCCACTCCTCAGCACGTCAGGGGTTGTCAGTGTTTCTCTTATAAGATTTCCTGGAGTTGGAAGCCTTCCTGGCAATGGGTCATGATTCAAGACAAAAATGTAAAAACTTGCTGCCCTTCAGATTTCATAACCAGATAAAGTGAGTCATTTCTTTGCACAAAAGAACTCTCTAAAAGAACAGTTGGGTCTCTGCCAAAAAAGTTGGGGAAAGGGGAGGAGGGGACACAGAACTGACCATTAAACCTTGTTATTTTTTCTGCCTTTGCTATCTACAAGCTGGGTGACCTTGGGAAAATCACTTTACCCGTGAGATTCAGTTTCCCCACTTGCAAAAAGAGCGAGGTGGGGTTTGAGTTGGGTCAATCAATCAGTAAACATTTATCAAGTGCCTAGTGCAGTGGTGAGCCTGAAGATAGGAACACTCACCTTCCTGAGTTCAAATCTGACCTCAGACACTTCCTACCTGTGTGATCCTCTGGGCAATTCACTTAATAAACCTATTTGCCTCAGTTTCCTCTTGTGTAAAATGAGTTAGAGAAGGAAATGGCAAACTACTCCAGTATTTTTGCCAAGAAAACCCTAAATGGAGTCAACAGAGTCTGATGACAAAAACAGACCGGGGGCATCAAGGTAGCTCAGTGGACTGAGATGAGAGGTCTTGAGTTCAAATGTGACTTCAGATTCTTCCTAACTGGATGACCCTGGCTAAGTCACTTTACTCCAATTACCTAATCCTTACCACTTTTCTGCCTTGGAACCAATACCTAGTAGTGATTCTAAGATGGAAGGTAAGGATTTTTTTCTTTAAAGAAAAAGAAAAAATAGGTCCTTGCTCACAGTCTAATGGAAAGACAATAAACAAACAACTACATGCAAACAAGCTATCTGTTATACAGGATACATCAGAAATAGTCGACCAAGGAAAGGGATCAGAAACGGTTTCCTCGTAGAAGGTAGAATTTTTAGCTGCATCTTGAAGGAAGCCAAACAAATCAGGAGATGGAGATGAGGAGGGAGAGAATTCCAGGTATGAAGGCCAAGCTGTGAAAATTCATGGAGTTGGGAGATGGAGTGGCTTGTTCAAGGAAGGGCAAGGAGAACTGTAAAGTATGTGAAGAAGAGTAAAGTGTAAGAAAGTTGGAAAGCAAGGGCAGTGAGGTGGCTCAGTGGCTCAATGGATAGAGAGCCAGGACTGGAGACTAGAGGTCCTGGGTTCAAATCTGGACTCAGATACTTCCTAGCTGTGTGATCCTGGGCAAGTCACTTAACCCCTGTTGCCTAGCCCTTGCCACTCGTCCATTCTTAGAATCAATACTAAGACAAATGGTGAGGGTTTAAATTAATAATAATAATAATAATAATAATAATAATAATAATAATAATAATAAAGGTCTCAGATGATGAGGGCCTGCACTAGAGGGGTGACAGTCTGAGAAGAGAAGGAGGCTTATTTGAAAGGTGAAGTAAAGGTAGAATTGATTGACTTTGGCAACATCTTGGATATAAGAGGTGAGAGAGAGGGAGGAGTTGAGGATCACTACTAGTTAGTTGTAAGCCCAGATGAGTGGGAAGGTTGCCCCTTATAGTAATAGGAAAGTGAGGGTGGAGTGAGAGTCATGCCTAGAGACAGGAGGTCCTAGGTTCAAACCTGGCCTCAGCCACTTCCCAGCTGTGTGACCCTGGGCAAGTCACTTGACCCCCATTGCCCACCCTTACCAATCTTCCACCTATGAGACAATACACCGAAGAACAAGGGTTAAAAAAAAATACATTATGATATGGCCTCAGACACTTCCCAGCTGTGTGACCCTGGGCAAGTCACTTGACCCCCCATTGCCCACCCTTACCAATCTTCCACCTATGAGACAATACACCGAAGTACAAGGGTTTAAAAAAAATGAAAAAAAAAATAGGAAAGTGAGGAAGAAGAAAATTTTTGTCCATCTGGTCATGAGATCACAGATCTAGAGCCAACAGAGACATTAGAAGCCATCTAGCCCAGATCTTTCATTTTACAGATAAGGAACCTGAGCCTCTGGGAAGGTAAGTCACCTGCCCACAAGGTATTACAGGATTTGAGAAGTGAAAGGGAGCCGACCATCTCTTCATTTCCCATTTGGCGATGAGCCTCTGGGCTTTGCCAGAATGCTCCCCCTCCCCCAATCAGGCCCTACTTCTTTTTAGTTTCCTTTTGCATCCCCTCCATTAGATTATAGACTCCTTGTCTTTCTTTTTCATTAAAAAAAAATTCCTAGTGCTTAGTGTAGTACATGGTTCACAATAAATGTGTAATAAATATTAATTTATTAATTAATAAATGGATATTGACTGATTGATCATCTAGCCCGACCGATGTGTGAAAGAAATCAGGACTGTCACAAATCCAGCAAGCATATATCAGAGACAGAACTTACACTTAAGTCCTTTGAATCTAGAATCAGTGCCCTTACCACTATACTCTGTCACCTCCATAGGAAGTGAATCAGGACCGAAACTGTGGTTTCTTTGGTATGAGGAACTCTCCTTTAAGGGAACTACCTCTATTACTGCAGGTTGACATCTTCTCTGCAACATACGCAGAGAGGTTAAGTGACTTGCCCAGGGTGTTATAGCTAGTACCTATCAGAGGCAAGATTTGAACTCAGGTCTTCCTATCTTAGAGGCTAGAGGGAAGAAAAGAAGCATTTATGAAGCAGCTACTATACAACTAAATATTGTGCTATGTATTTTATAAATATTATCTTTGAGCAGCCAGGATACTACCACTTCTTCTACTACAACTACTACTGCTACTACTTCTAAAACTACTGCCACTAGGGGGCAATTGGGTAGCTCAGTGGATTGAGAGCCAGACCTGGAGACAGGAGGTCCTGGATTCAAATCTAAGTTCAGATACTTCCTAGCTGGGTGACCCTGGGCAAATCACTTAATCCCAATTGCCTAGTCTTTTCTCTTCTGCCTTGGAACTGATTCTTAGTATTGATTCTAAATCAGAAGGGAAGAGTTTTAATTATATAAATATATATGCATATATAATTTTATTAAATCCTCACAACAAACCCCTTATCTCTATTTTATTGTTGAGGAAACTGAGGCAGATAGTAATTAAGGGACTTGCCCAGGGTCATATAACCAGTAAGCAATGTCTGAGGCTACATTTGAATTCAAGTCTTCCTGACTTCAGTCCCAGCACGCCACTCACTCGCTGAGCCTCCTAGTTGCCTGGTGAGAAGGTCTGCTGGATTTAATTTTAATTAGACTCAACGGATTTATGAAGTGTCTATTAGGTACACAGCACTCTGCTTAGGATGGCAAAATCTTTAGACAAGATGTGGTCTTGTTCGCCTGGGCTGAAACAGTAAGAGAAAGAGCACAAGGTTCAAGTTCTGACACCCTTTAGCTGTGAGACCCTGAAAAGACACAACCTCTCGGAGCTCTAGGCGGCCACCTGCATCGGTACAGGGAGTTTCTTTGCCTGGAGGTTCTAAGTCTAAATTGAGAACTTATTGTGTTCCAGTTCTGGTTATAAGAACTATGGGAAAATAACCTGTTGGAGCCTCAGTTTCCTCATCTATTGGGGGAAGGAGGGCTGGTGACGAGTCAGAATTTGAGAGTTGTGGAGGGAAACTGAGTCAGACCACCTCATCCCCTCCACACTAGAAATTAACCCTTTCCTCTAACAGGTGCCACAGGTGGTCATGTAGCCTCCGACTGAAGCCACTGTTTGTACTATTTACCTTATAATGACTGACTAGTGTTTGTGATTGTTACCTTACAGGGTTTTTGTGAAGGTCAAATGAGTGTGTGTGTGTGTGTGTGTGTGTGTGTGTGTGTGTGTGTGTGTGTGTGTGTGACAGAGCTCTAGAAATATGAGCTGTTATTATCTCAGCTCTTTGTTTTGCCTCTGACACAGGTAGCTGTTGTGGGAAAGTATGGTAGGTGCTTTCCATGTCAGCCTCATAAGGGATGTCCCGGCACTTCCCCAACTTCCCTTAAATTGTTACAGATTTTTATCATCCATAAATTTATCAAAATCAGTCAGCCAGCCAAACCCAATTACCAATAAATAACTATGTAGAGCCAGCTAGGTGGTGCAGTGGATAGAGCAAGACTTCAGGATGATCTGAGTTCATATAACAGCTTCAGACACTTACTAGCTGTGGGAACCTGGGCAAGTGACTTAAACTCTGCTGCCTCAGTTTCCTCAGCATTTAAATGGGAATCGTAATAGCGTGTGTCTCTCAGGGCTCTTGGGAGAACCAGATAAGATTGCATTAGTAAAATGCTTAGCACAGAGCCTGGCACTTAGTAGGATGCTTAATAAATGTTTGACGTATAAATAATAAATTAATAAAGCACTTAATAAATGCTCGTTCTCTTCCCATTTAGCAGTTGGTAATAGGCTCGTCGAGGTACGAAGTGAGTTACAAAGAAGACAGGGTCCCTAACCATCATGGAGCTGACGAGATGCTCCAACCCAAAGCATTTGGAAATCAGTGCAAGAATAGAAGAGCCTCACACCTGGCACTCACAGGTCTCCTCACACATCCTGACCTTCTCTTCTAGTTCTTCTACCTCTTCAGGCCTCGTGACCTGCACCTTCACTTGCATAGCCAGAAATGTCCACCCATCCTTGCTCTCATCGGCACTCACCCCTACAATTCTAGGATTCCTCTTTCGGTGACTTTCAGTAGGCTGCTTCTCCCTACACCAATTCTTCCTCCCCAAGGTAAGCTCCAGGCACTCTACTCCTCAGTGTGTCCCTGGCTGTCTTCCCAGTTCTGGCCTCACATTCTTCCCTTCCCATCTTGAGGCTATAATTAACCAGTTCAACTGTCTTCATACGCAGCCTTCAACTTTGGGAACCCTTGTTCGGTTACCTTTCTAAACGCCAGCCCTGGATTAACCCCACCTTCTCCTTCCCTGCCCCTGCTCCTTGCTGTCAAATTCTCTGTTCTCTGCCAATTTATGTCATGCATTTCTCAATAGGGCCCTTGATGCCAGAAGGAATCTTTTTCTCCTTTCTTGACAAACTTTCTATCCCACTCCCACCAGTAGCTCTTTTCTATCCTCACAGCAACCCCAATACTCGTTCTTCCCCTTCAACAACAAACCTGGCCTCATATATTACCAAGGAATTTAGAGGCCATTCAATAGCGAGTTCCCTCTGTTCTCCTTTTCCATACCTCAAAAACCCCTGATGTTATCCCTATTCTCTTTTGAACTCTAGTCTCTGACCAGGAGGTGACCCTTCTCATCAAGACTAACCTTTTTACTCCCCAGTGATACTATTTCTCACCTTAATGTTTGATCTTTGTTTTTTTTGGTTCCTTCCCTGCTGCCTACAAAAACTCATCCTCTACTTAACTCTACCATCCTGTCCAGTTATTGTCCTATAATCTCCTCCTCCTTATGAAAATTTCTTTTTTTTTTTTTTTAACACTTACCTTCTGTAATCTTAGATCTGTGTATTGGTTAATCTTAGGACTATGTATTGGTTCTAAGACAGAAGAGCAGTAAGGGCTAGGCAATGGGGGTTAAGAGACTTGCCCAGGGTCACACAGCTAGGAAGTGTCTGAGGTCAAATTTGAACCCAGGACCTCCCATCTCTGGGCCCAGCTCTCAATCTACTGAGTCACCTAGCTGCCTCCCTTATGCAAATTTCTAAAAAACATTGCTACCTATATAATCATTACCTCCCATCAAGGCTTGATTTATTGTTTCATTGGCGTCTAGCTTAAGAAAGTGACAAATAAAATATTAGTAATAGAGATTAAATTGAAATATTAATTTAAATAAATCATTAAATTAAACATTACATTTTAAATTCATGAATATATTTTTTTTCTTTTGGAGATCCAGTTGTTAAACAGTGACCTCACACTCTCAAGATACCTGAAAGCAATAAGGATATCAAACGCTTGAATGAAATAAAAGTTTAGTATTACCAAAAACAAAAAAAGACAACTAAAGAAAACACCACAAGCTTCCAACTGATGTGATTATTTTCCCATGTCTACATAACTTTATGAAAATAATCTTAAGTATTCATGAAAGAAATAGTCGGGTTTTTGCAAAAAATATTCTATAGCAAACTACATTTTTATAGTCACAATTGACTGAGAGATAGGGAAAAAAATCCACTGTCCTTGTTTATTAACTATGGAAAATAATTTTATTTGATAGATCATAACACTGTATTAAAAGCTCTCCTCCAACAATGTCTTTTATTTGTATACTAAAATTATATAACATTCCTCGAAAATGGCCCAGAATTCTTATTTTCAATCAAGGCTCAGGTCAGGTACCACTTGATCCATGAAGCTTCCTTTGATATTACACACACACACACACACACACACACACACACACCAGTTGTCAGTCCTTTTCTCCTCATTGTTCCTGGCACTGTATTTATATGGATACCTATTCTTCCTAGTACAATGCAAATCCTTGGAAGGCAGGCTTTGTAGCTTGTATCTTTGTACCTTAAGCACTTCGTATAATGTCTTGCATTTACTAGATGCTTAATAGGAGTATGTAAAATGGAATTGAATTAATGATAGTATAGATTTATCATAGCACCAAAGTAAATAAAGCTTGTTTTATTTTATTAGTAGTAGTATTTTTAAAATCCTTACCTTGCATCTTAGAATCAGTACTATGTATTGGTTTCAAGGCAGAAGAGTGGTAAGGGCTAAAGGAATGGGAATTCAGTGACTTACCCAGAGTCACACAGCTAGGAAGTATTTGACGTCAAATTTGAACCCAGGACCTCCTGTCTCTAAATCCACTGAGGCACCTAGCTGCCCCCTTAAAGCTTGTTTTATATTCACATCTCACTAATTTGAAGGCTTGCATGAGAGCTAAAGGTCCTTTTTTTGTAGACAGTTAGAAATAAGTCAAATTCTGATAAATCCAGGGAAAAACCTAGACAGGTAAGGAGGAACATGAACCAAATTTTGATTTTTTAAAGAGAAACCCTGGGTAGAGGCATTAGCTGTAGATGTACTATTGAGAAACCTTCAAAAATCAATAAGAAATCATGTGATCTTGAACTCCAGCTTTTTAAAAAATGTTCTTTATTTTATTCCAATACAAAATTTACATACATTTTCCAAAGTTATATGATTCATGTTGTCTCCTTCCCCTTTCTGTCTCCCCTCCCAGAGTTGGCAAGCAATTCCACTGGGTTATACATGTATATCACTCAAAACCTATTTCCATAGAATTCGTGTCTGTAAGAGAATAATCCTATAAAAACCAAAACCCCAAATCATGTACCCAAATAAACAAGTGATAAATCATATGTTTTCATTTGCATTTATAGTCCAACAGCTCTTTTTCTGGAAGTGGATAGCATTCTTTTTCATAAGTCCCTCAGAATTGTCCTGGATCATTAAATTGCTTTTAGTAGCAAAGTCAATTACATTTCATTGGGCCACAGGGTTTCAGTTACTGTGTATAATGTTCTCCTGGTTCTGCTTATTTTGTTCTGTATCAGTTCATAGAGGTTTCTCCAGCTCTTTCTGAAATCATCCTGTTCATTAAAGCACAATAGTATTCCATCACCATCATATACCACAATTTGTTCAGCCATTCCCCAATTGAGGGATGGACAACCTTTTAGTTTCCAATTCTTTGCCACCATAAAAAGTGCAGTTAGAGATATTTTTGTACAAACAGGTCCTTTCCCATTTTTTTTTATCTCTTTGGGATACAGAACCTAGTAGTGATATGACTGGATCAAAAGTTATGCATTCTTTTAAAGCCCTTTGGGCATAACTCCAAATTGCCTTCCAGAATGGTTAGATCAATTCACAATGCTACTAGCAATGCATTAGTGTTCCAATTTTGCCAGATCCACTCCAATATTTATTATTTTCTTTTGCTGTCATAGTGGCCAATGTGCTAGGTGTGAAGTGGTACCTCAGAGTTGTTTTAATGTGTATTCCTCTAATCAAAAGGGATTTAGAGCATTTTTTCATATGATTATTGATAGCTTTGATTTCTTCATCTGAAAACTGCCTATTCGGGGGCAGCTAGATGGCTCAGTGGATTGAGAGCCAGGCCCAGAGATGGGAGGTCCTAGGCTCAAATCTGGCCTCAGACACTTCCCAGCTGTGTGACCCTGGGCAAGTCACTTGACCCCCATTGCCTAGCCCTTACAACTCTTCTGCCTTGGAGCCAATACTTTGTATTGGCTCCAAGACAGAAGGTAAGGATTTACTAAAAAAAAAAAAAACGAAAACTGCTTGTTCATATCCTTTGACCATTTATCAATTGGGGAATGACTTGGTTTCTCATAAATTTGACTTAGTTATTTTTAGGGGCTCCAGCTTTGAGACCTCAGTTATATTTGTAAACCCAAAACATAGCACAGCACCTCAGATGTAGTTGTCATATAATACATGTGATAAATGAATTGAATTCATTTATGGATGAAGAGAATCTCCAATAAACAATCTAATAATAATAATAATCAGTATATCTTCTATTATGCCACAGGTCTCCATTGAAAAGCTGAAGGACTTGGCTTCACAACTGTTGTCTTAGGAGGCAGCTAGGTGGAGACCAGTAGACAGAGCTCTCAGTCTGGAGTCAGAATGACCTGATTCAAATTCAGCCTCTGATGATTACTATCTGTGTGACCCTGGGCAAGTCACTTAACTTCTATTTGCCTGAGTTTCCTTCATTATTAAATGGAATTAATAATAGTACCTAGCTCCCAGGCTTATTGTAAGGATCTGAAATAATGTTTGTAAAGTGCTTAGTACAGTACCTAGTATATAGTATGCTTATTCCTGTTCCCTTTCCTTATATATCCTTGCCAATATTCCCCCCAAGGAGAGCAGATAGTGCTAAGGCTCTTAGGGTGAATGTAAGAAGAAAGGCTCCAAAGTTAACTGTTTTATCCAAGGACGCACAAAGTAGAATCAGACTAAATGATACCTCTAGTCCAACTATCAATAATATGGAATTAGGTCTTAATCAATGATACTTGTAAAACCCAGGGGAATTGTGCATAGGTTACGGGGGTGGGGCAGAGGGAAAGAATATGAAATGTAACTAGGGGGAAATATTCAAAATAAAAATTAAAAAATATATACAAATAAACAAACAAATAATGCCTTTACATAATAGAAAAAACAATTTAAATAATTTAAAAAAAGTAGAGTCAGGATCCAAAATTCCTTTGACTGTATCCCCTCTTCATATGAAGGGAGATCCTCCCACTCTAGATATCCAGGAGTTTATTCATGGTTTGGCTACAACTAGAGAAAGAAGAAAAGAAGCAGAAAATGAAAGGACACTTCTCAAACAGGAAAGAAGAGGAGAAAACCATTGGATTGAAGAGAGGAGAGGAGAAGGGAAACTGAGATTCAGATAGTGTCTTGCCCAAATCACAAAGCAAACTGGGTCTACAATTCAGGTCTCCCTTAATATCCCCTAGTTTGGGTCAGTAATTTCCAAAATCCTCTTCTGGTCAGGTTTCTTCCCTCCTTCCCTCCTTCCTCCTTTTCTTTCTCTCTCTCTCTCTCTTTCTTTCTTTCTTTCTTTCTTTCTTTCTTTCTTTCTTTCTTTCTTTTTTCTTTCTTTCTTTCTGGAAACCACACCTATCACAGCTATCAAAAAGCAGCAAAGCCAAAAAGACTTATTTCCTCTCTTACCACTTGCATTAGGGGCTCTATTCCTGCCTTGTTCCCCTTGAGGAAAGCCCAAAGGAAGAGAAGCTGTGAGGTTAAAAGGGGCCTGGTCAGGATGATAATATAATCAGCATCATCCCAGAAAGGGGGGTCTCTAAAAGAGAAGTGACACTGGGAGGGATCAGAAGGGCAAGCCACATGGTGGGAGCTTCAGGGGAAATGGAGAAGTTGTGGGGACACTCATGTGGTTAGAGGCCAAGACTGTCATCCTTCGGGCCTGTTGGACCAGGTTTGCCTGCCTGCTTCTGCTGGAGAGCTCCTTCTTTCCTGCTTCTCCTTCTCTTGGATCTCTCCTGGGACTATCAAGCCTTCCCAGCCCCAATAGTGGCCCATAGGACACCTGTAGCTGCACCCAACCTTCCCCTCACCCTTCTCCCAATAAGCCAGGGCTCCACCTGGCCCAGCTCTTCGCCTTTGGTGAGGCCAGTTTCAAATCCTCTAAGGGAACTCCAATTCTGGAGTTGGTCAGGAGGCTGATTCTCAGAAACAAAGGAGCATCCCCCATCTGACAGCTTCCTTCCAGTTAAAACGCGGAGCCTGACCCATTCTATGAAATAAGTCCAGGGGTTATTTTGGGCAGGCTCGGTTTCATCATCTTTAATGGCAGTGACGGCCACAAGAGCTCCTGGGGGCCAACAAAAAATTTTTTAAAAGGCATCTGAATTCTCTGGGAGAAGAGGCCAAGAAGAAGAAGTATCTTTCAAAGTTCTGCCTACTCAGGGCTGCCCTAGGAAGGAGGGATATCTCCTGCCTGAGCCTGGAATTCTAGAACCTGAGCCTCTAAATCTGAATTCCAAAGGAAGGTGAGGGTGACTTCCCTTCTACAGTGACTCACAGTACAGTTCCCTTAGTTTGGATCCTGTCAGGAAACAGTAAGTTAATTGTGGACCATTGTTTCCCTGTCGGCATATGAATAAGTGTGAGTAACTGCTGAAATAGAAAAGATTATTTGAGGAGGGCAATTCAGTTTAGAATTCCAAAGAAAGGGGTGGGAAAGATGAGGATCCAGTTAACCATGAGATGAGTCTGTGTGGGTTTTCCTCCCTGTCTAAATTTCTGAGTTCCACATTCCCATTGACTCCAAAGGCAGAATTGCCTTCTTTTCCAGTGAATGCCTGAAGGAACAGGGATGGCTCTAGAATTAGTCATAAAACCTCCAATTTGAAAGGGGCTATAGAGATAAACCAATCCAACCACCTCTCATACTGTAGATAAAAATGAGAGACAACACCATGAAGAGGGAAGAATAGAAGACCTATTTAGGATTGGGAGGGAGTGTGGTCAAGTGGAAGACTCTAGACTCAGAGCATCAGGGGTTCAAATTTCATCCCTGCTTCTAACCACCTGTGTGATCCTACTCAAGCCTTGGATCTCATTTTCCTCATCTGCAAAATGAGGAGGAGTAGACTGGATGGCCTCTGAGGTTCCTTCCAGTTCTAAAGACCTGTGATAAGTGATCTGAGTTTGAAATGTACTTTTGACACTGATTGTATGACCTCATCTTCCAAGTGGACATAATATTAGCACCTCCTTCACAGGGTTGACCACTCTGTTGTTTGGTCTTCAGTTGTTTTCAGTAGCTTCATGACCCTATTTGGCAAAGATACTGGGGTAGTTTGACATTTCCTACTCCAACTCTTTTTATAGATGAGGATCTGAGATAAGTGAGTTATGGGTTAAGGATCACACAGCTAGTAAGAGTCTGAGATCAGATTTGAACTCAGGAAGATGAGTCTCCCAGACCCAGCAACCTCCCCACTACACCACCTGAGCAGGTCAGACAACAAAAACAAAGTTCTTTGAAAATCTCAGAGCATTACATGACTCCATGCATCTAGGTCTGTCCCCTAGCCTTAGAATGATCTCCTTCCTCCTCTCTGCCACCTGACTTCTTCAAGGCCCAACTAAAATCCCTTCTTCTACAGGAAGCCTTTCCTGATCTCTCTTAATCTAGTCTCCCCTGGCTATTACTTTCAATTTATCCTATATATACCTTATTTATACATAGCTGATTGAATGTTTTCTTTCTCGTTAGACTGTAAGGTCCTCCTGAGAGCTGGGAATGTTTTTGCCATTTTTTGTATCTCCAGGGTTTAGAATATGCAGTAGGTGATTAATAAATGTTTATTGATTTACTGAGTTACTATTAGAAGTAGGTGATTAATAAATGTTATTTACTTACTGATTTATTACTATTAAAAGTAGGCAATTAAATATTTTTGACTTACTGAGTTATTGTTATTAAAAGTAGATAATTAACAAATGTTTACTGACTTACTAAGTTATTATTAAAAGTATGAGATTAATAAATGTTTATTGAATTACTGAATTATAGTTATTAAAAGTAGGCAATTATTAAATATTTATTGACTTACTGAGTTTTTATTATTAAATCACAGAATGTCAGAAATGGAAGAGGGTTTAGTGACCATTGTGTAATTAGAATCTGCCCCCCAGGACTCAAAATCCCAGCTTCTCATGTTCCTTCTCACACTATGTACAAACATAGGGAAGATATATGTTGTGTGTAGCTCCACCCTTTCTCTCTTTTCCCCTGATCAAGGCTGGGAAAGTGGGTTTTACTCAGGCTTTTACTTTTGTCCTTTTCTACTTCAAATGACTATTAATAAATCTTATAAAATATAATACTTGAAGTTATTGGATATTAATTTTAATCTTACACCATCTAGTTCGACCTCTTCTCTCCTTCATTTTATAGATGAGAAAACTGAGGCCTAAGGAAATGAAATGATTTGCTCAAACTTATGAGGTTAAGGGGCAGCTGGGTAGCTCAGTGGATAGAGTGTCAGACCTGGAGTTGGGATGAGCTGAGTTCAAATTTGACCTCAGACACTCCCTAGCTCTGAGTCTCTGGGCAAGTCACTTAACCTCAATTACCCAGCATGTATCCACTCTTCTGTCTTGGAACTGATACTTATATCAATTCTAAGACAGAAGGTAAAGGTTTAAAAAAAATCATAAAGGTAGGGAGAATCAGAGATAAGATTGGAATCCAGGGACTCTGACTCTAGAGCTCTTTCTACTGTTCTGTGCTCCATCCTGAGGTCCAGTGAAGGGAAGTAACTTGGGATCATAAAACCATCAGGTTTAGAGTTGGAAGAAACCTTCAAGATGATTTGTTCAAGCCCATCATTATCAAATGAAGAGAATGTCAGAGAAGAAACGTGATCATTCCAGCCCTCCTAGTGACTTCGAGGGCCCGTCTTCTTGTTGAGCTATTCTACTCCCTCCATCCACACAGAGTAGAAACTGTCAACAGTTCCATAGCCAGGCTACCAGGGATGGCAATGACCAAAAGACTCCTTACTCAGGGGCCAGACAGGCATTAGGCATACCTGACTCAGTCAGGCTAGTCCTCAGAGGACGAAGACCCTAATTAAAAGTCTTTCTATCTGGGTAAGATTTGTCAGAACTTGGGTTGTGCTGGCATAGCTGGAAAGCCCCCAAGGTCATCTCAATCTCGTGATGAAGCATATTGAGTTGGACCATAGTGGAGGTCCAAGATCACACAGTCCCAGGTAAAGGCAAAGCCTGGAACAGAACTTACTAAGAAATAAGTACTATGCTGTGCTCTGTGGGAGCCACAATGATAGGTAAATCCCTGCCCTCAAGAAGTTTCTAATCTTATATTTTTATTGTATAATCTTATTAAACCATTTGCAAGGTGTAAAGCTTGCTTCTACCATGGCTCTGGTCACTGGTGATAGAAGAAGGTCTAAAACAGAATCCCTGCCCTCAAGGACTTTATAATCTAGTTGGGGACACTAGAAAAGGTAAAGAAAAGATCACTGGGAAGCTAAGATACACATAAGTGAAAAGTTTGCTGTTAATACAAGGCAGCTGATGGGAAGTGTCAAGTGGCTGACAAAAATTATAAACCATCACTGATTAAAGCAACCAGGACCCTTGGGTTCCCCTCCCATTCAATGCATTGTGTGAACTAGGGCAAATCATTTAATCTTCCTGGGCCTCAATTTCCACATCTGTAAAATGGAGGAAGGAATTCCTAGCCTGCCAGATTCTTTGAGTTTTAATCAAGTCCCAATAAGATAACAGACATGTTATGCAACTGATAAGAGTTTTCTTATTTTAATTCAAGTTAGCAAGTCAGTCAGTCAAGCAATAAACATTTACTAAGTGCCTTCTACAGGCCACTGTGCTAAATAAACACTGAGGATGAAAAGAAAAGCAAAATTCAGTTCTTACCCTCAAGGAGCTTACAATCTAATGGAGGATACAACATAAAAAAGAAGCTGAGAGGGGGCAGCTGGGTAGCTCAGTGGAGTGAGAGTCAGGCCTAGAGACAGGAGGTCCTAGGTTCAAACCCAGCCTCAGCCACTTCCCAGCTGTGTGACCCTGGGCAAGTCACTTGACCCCCATTGCCCACCCTTACCAATCTTCCACCTATGAGACAATACACCGAAGTACAAGGGTTTAAAAAAAAAAAAAAAAAGAAGCTGAGAAGGGGAGAGTTCTTGAGATTTGGGAGGGGGCTGGAGTTGAAGATGCCAGATGGGAAATAATGAGGTGTCTGCCTCAGTCCTTTTTTAAAAACCCTTATCTCTTGGGTTTTTCCTTTTTCTTTCCACGGTTACATGATTCATATTGTCCCCCTTCCCCATCCTAGAGTTGACAAGCAATTCAAATGGGTTATACATGTATTATCACTCAAAACTTGTTTCCATATTATTCATTTTTGTAATAATCTTTTAAAACCAAAACCCCAAATCACATACCCATATAAACAACTGATAAATGATATGTTTTCTTCTGGATTTCTACTCTCACATTTCTTTTTTTAGATGTAGATTAGCGTTCTTTCTCATAAATTCCTCAGGATTGTCCTGGGTCATTGCATTGCTATCAGTAGCAAAGTCTATTACATTTGATTGTCCCATAATGTTTCAATTACTGTGTATAATGTTCTTCTGGTTCTGCTTACGTCACTCTGCATCAGTTCCTGGAGGTCTTTTCAGCTGTAATAGAAATCAAGCAGTTCACCAATCCTTATAGCACAATTGTATTATCACCATCATATACCACAATTTGTTCAACCATTCCCCAATCAAGGGAAATCCTCTCATTTTCCAATTGTTTGCCATTGGGTTTTCCCTTAAAATCTTACTTTCCATCTTAGAATTGATACTAAAAGTATTGGTTCCAAGGCAGAAAAGTTTCAAGAGCTAGGCAATTGGGGTTGTGATTTGCCTGGAGTCACACAGTTAAGAAGTGTTTGAGGCTAGATTTGAACCCTACATCCTCTGACTCCAGGACTGCCTAGGCAACTTCCTTAATGGAGGATCTCAAAGGAATTCTTCTATGTCCACCCTCCACCCTCTACAATCCTAGGAAGGATGGGGCCCCCTAAGGAAGGGGATACAAAAGAAATGTGAATTTTAGACTTGATTTGATCTTGCAGGATAATGGCTTTCTGGAAACAACAAGATCCAGGTGAGTAGCCAGTGGAAAATGAACTCTTTGTTCTGCCCTTCATCAGAAGGCACTGCAAAAGTCTGGGTACCAAGACTGATTTTGATCTTGAAGAATGATGGAATTCTTTTTTTAAATCAAATGTATTTTATTTTATTTGAATTTTTTTGAATTTGGAAATTAAATTAATTAAGAATATTTTTACATGGTGACAAGATTCATGTTCTTTCCCACCCCTACCCCTACCCCCTCCTGTAGCCAATGCACAATTCCACTGGGTTTCACATGTGTCATTGATCAAGACCTATTTTTAATGGAATTCTAGAGGACATGATTACCCAGACTAATCAATGTCTAAGGTAATATTTGAACTCAGGTCTTCCTGATTCTCAGATTAACTAAATAGCCATTATTTCACTCTTCTGATCAGTCTTCTGATTTCATCAGGGTGGGCACCCTCCCTCCATCAAGACAGATCACAACCTTCCCACTTCTCCTCTTCCTCGTCTTTCCATAGATCTCCCATTGATGCTCCAAATGTGCTAGAGACTTCCCTCTGGTTCTTTTAATAGTTCAGAGCTGTCAGTGCAGCACTGGGCTGTCCATATGCTCTTCCTTACTCTTGCTAAATGACTAATGACACCTCCTTCCCTAGTCATACCCATCCCTGATGATGCCTTTGATACCACTTTTCTCATGCAAGTCATTGTTAGTAATGGACAGCAGCTTACTTACACAAACTATGTGTCTCACCATTGCCCTTTGGGTCACCTGCAGTTTGGATTCTTCTGAGATCATGGTGTTCTATGATTCATAACCCAGAGTGTCAACAGGGGAATAAGCAACCCATGAAATAGACAGAAAAAAATGCCAAAGAACAAAAAATGCCTCACATATTTATGCCACTTTGCAGTTTACAAAGGGTTTTTCTCACAACTATCTTTCCAAATAAATTTTGCCTGAGTTGTTATGCCCATTTCACTTAGGAAACAAAGGAAATTGAGGCTCAGAGACCTATGAAACAGGTGAAAAATAATTCACATATCTATGGTTCTTTGCCACTTACAAAGTGCTTTTCTCATAACTGCCTTTCAAGACAATTACTTCCAATGCAGTTAATGTCCATTTACAGATAATGGAACCTGAGGCTCCAGAAAGTTAAAGAATTTACCCACAGTCCAGAGTGAGTGTCAGAGCCTGGACTTCTACTTGGCAAAAGCCAAGTCTAGCATTCTTATTTCCTAGGTTAACAGATATTGAAATGTAAGATTATGTAGTTCTGAGTAGAATTGTCTCTCATCATCACCCAGGACAATTCAGAAGATAATAGTACTTTGGGGGGGTATTTTTAAAACCCTTACCTTTTGTCTTAGAATTGATACTATGTATTGGTTCCAAGGCAGAAGAATGGCAAGGGTTAAATGACTTGCCTAGAGTCACGCAGCTAGAAAGTATCTAAGGCCAGATTTGAAAGAGAACATCCTATCATTGTCAGTAGTTTTAATTGGGGTGTTTTTGTTTTCATTTAGACTTGTAATTTAACCCACTGAAGTAATCCCCACTGAGGAAACTGCCTCTATCTCTGTAAAACAGCAACCAATTGGCACTTTCAAAGTGTATTAGAAAATTTCTAGGGACCCTGATGAAGAAGAGGACCAATAACATCACAGATGACATCTTGACTCTCAAGTGAATTGAATTTAAATGAGGCAAAGTTGCACAAAGTTGCCAAGCCTTATTCTCTCTTCCAAAGTCATCAAAGTCCAGTGGCAAAAAACGTCATGATAACTGGTGATGGCATGGGATGAAATGAGTGATCTTGTCATCTTCTTTGTAAGCCTTCCATGGCACCTGCTTCAGCTACCTTCATTACCACTGGAACAAATTATTCCACACCCAGTAGGGTTTAATAAAAAGAATAATGGATTTGGAATCCCAAGATTATTATTATTATTATTATTGCTTGTTAATCTCAGTTCTGCCACTTCCTAGCTATGTGTCCTTGGCCAAGTTGTCTTTGGATCTTAGTTCCTTATCTGAAAAAATGAAGCAGTTGGACCGGAGAGCCAGTAAGGTCCCTTTCTGCTTGAAATCTATAATTGTCTGATTTCCCCAACTTGCCTTTCTAACTCAAAGAATCACCATATAACTCGGAGAGAGACAAAGACAAAGAGAGAGAGAGAGAGAGAGAGAGAGAGAGAGAGAGAGAGAGAGAGAGAGAGAGAGAGAGAGAGAGAGAAGAAATTGCCTATTGACTAAATAGAAATTCCCCAGATTAATCATGCAGAAGACAAGGGACAGAGCCAGCTCACTTTCTTCCCCATCCTCACCTGCTATGGGTTATTTAGGGCCTTGGGGGAGAGGTTTGGCATATTGGACACAATTTGCCCATTGCATCAATTTTCTATGGTTTCATATTGCAGCACACAAGGACATTTTTAAATTCAGTGTTTAATAAAGATACAAACCATGTAGCACCAGAGAATTATATTTTCAATGGGATCTGAGCTGAGTCTTGGCGAAGGGGAAGTAATTCAACTGGTGAAGATTCAGCCAGGTAAAGTTTTTCCTAGTCTTGGATAATGAACAAATGAACAAAGATGAGATAAGGAAGATCAAGATTCTGTGAGTTGTTCAAGTTGGCTCAAATATACAGTATTCAGATTAATATGATGAAATAAGGCTGGGAAATTAGGCTAAAGCAGACTGTAGTAGTCCTTGAATACTGAGTTAAGGAGTTTATCTTTTATCCAGAACTGGTAAAGAGGAGCCATCAATGACTTTTGAGCAGAGAGGTGACATGTTCAGAACTGAGCATCAGGAAGGTTCTTTTGGCAGCTACGTGAAATATGGTTTGGAGAAAAAAGAGATTTGGAGACTGGGAAATGTGTAAGCCTGGCGATTATTGCAATATTCTAGGTGAGAGGTGATGAGAGCATGAACTGAGTGAGAACTATACAAATTCTCTGGCAGTTGTGTATTTCCGACTTCCTAACCCAAAGTCTCTCCTTGACCTTGACTTTTTATATTTCTTTTGGCTCCCCTTTTCCTTTCTTCCTATTCCGCCTTATAATTCAGCACTACTCTTGGTCCTGCCCTGACATTTACTGCTCAAGGACACTAGACAAATGAATATAAATGATCTTGTATCAGTAGTACCATTTCAGGGTAAACCCTAATAGATAAAAGGACTTGCAAAAAATTCAAGGCATTGCCAAAATTTTTTGTCCCTTTGGAATTTTGCTAAAACAAACATTATTCTAAATAAAGCAAATACTTTTCTGAAATTCAGATAAAATATTTCCCTGGTCTTTTAGTCTAGCAATCCTACCAAAAAAAGGGTGGGGGGGAGATTTGGTTAGTTGCCTGGGGCTTTGAAATCTTTTATTACTATTTTTTTATTATTGCCTATAATGGTATTTATGGTCATGTAATCAACCTTTATTCTTTTTTAGTTCATCAGCCTTCCCAAAGACTGTGTAAACAGTATGAAAATAATTGTATTTTTTTTTTCTTTGAGAGATCCTGGAGATCAAGGGAAATAAGGGAAGAAATTGAAAATAATTGCTCCAATTTCCACAAAGGAAAAAATTAAGACTTTTTAGTTGAGGAACTGTTAAGGTTTGTCTTTTGGGATGGGGCATCCTTAGCTTCTAGAACAATGTCTTGCACATAGTAGGGAATTTATGTTTTTTTTGTTTTTGTTGTTGCTGTTGTTTTTTAAACCCTTGTACTTCGGTGTATTGTCTCATAGGTGGAAGATTGGTAAGGGTGGGCAATGGGGGTCAAGTGACTTGCCCAGGGTCACACAGCTGGGAAGTGGCCGAGGCCGGGTTTGAACCTAGGACCTCCTGTCTCTAGGCCTGACTCTCACTCCACTGAGCTACCCAGCTGCCCCGGGAATTTATGTTTTTTGAATTGAACTATAGATTGGTGAACTTATTGTCAAACTCCAGGGAAATTCTACAACAGACCAAGGCTTCTAAGAACTTATAAAGGTAAGTAGAGTTATTAGGAGCTATCCCACTAAGAATGAATGAATCATGATGATTCTTAAAAAGAATTCTTTGAATTATTATAAAAACCTAATAATCACCAAATACCATGTAGTATTCATAAAAGTAATAAAGAGTACAAATTATTATAAAATATAAATGATTAAAATAAAATTACTTATTAGTAAAATATTATTAAATTATTTTTCTTATAACTATTGTTTATTATTTTAAATTATTTAAATTTCATTAAAAATAATCAGTTTTTAAGGTAAGTAAATAAATAACAACATCTTAGTGATCCAAGACAAATCTTAGCCATCATTGCTTTCTTTCTTAAGAAATGAAAGAGATTTTCTAAATATAGTCTGCACTTCATGGTTACGGGGTATTTTATATACATTATCTCACTGGACACTAGCTAAACCAGACTAACCACATGCCCTTTTTGGGTAGGATTACTAGATTGAAAGACTAGGGATTTATTTTATCTGAATTTCAGCAAAGCACTTGCTTTATCTCATAATATCCTGGTGGATAAGATGGAAAGATGTTGATTAGATGATAATACAGATAAGTGGATTTTAAGTCAGTTGAATATGCAAGGAATGTTGATTAATGGATTGATACCAGAAGTCTTTACTGACATATTATCTATATTGTTGTTGGCCTGGTTGATGATAATATTCATTTATTTTTCTTTGGAAACCCAAGTAAAGATATAGAATTCATAGATTTTTAAATTAGCAAATGACAAAGATGGGACAGATAGTCCTTAGATGATTGCCTTGAGAGACAGTAAGGTTCAAGGAAAAGAATACTAGATCTAAAATCAGAGGCTCTGTGTTAAAATATTTATTACCTGTGTGATTTGGGATAACGACAGCACGCATTTATATATCACTTTAAGGTTTGCAAAGTACACAGATATGATTCCATTTGATTCTTACAACAATCCTGCAAGGCAGTTGCTATTATCTCCACTTTACCAGTGAAGAAACTGAGGTAAATGGAGGTTAAGTCATTTATTCAGGATCCCATAGCTAATAAGTGGGAGTGTAAGAGCTAGATTTGAATTTGGACTTTTCTCACTCCACTTCCAGAGCTGTATCCACTGTGCCACCTAGCTGCTCCCACAGCTGGAGAATGTTTAAGATAACATTTGAACCCAAATCTTCCTTATTACAGTCCTGTCAATTCTACCACATTACCTCTCTTACCTTGTGCACATTCCAACACTCCTACTGGACTATAAGGTCCCTGAGAGCAGGGACTGTATCTCGTTCATCCTTTGTATTCCCGAAGGCAGTCATTCAAATATTTTTGGAATGGTAGTTAGATATTTATCACCTCATTTGATTTGCTACTTTTTACCTTATGTTACTTCTTTTGAGATTTCCTGGTTATGATCACTTCATTTCAGTAGGATTCAACCTGACATTTGCATAACAGGTTTTTATTATAGCCATCGAAGAAACTAGGGTGGAAACCTGATTTCTAGGTATCTCCTTTTGGCTCTTAACCTCAGGCCATAAATACCATCTTGGCCTAAAAAAAAAAACAACAACTCTGTTTTCTTCCCCATAACATCTTTTTGTGGAGGTTGGCTGACCTAAGATTTCATCAGTGTAGGTAGTTTCCTATGGGGGGCTAATTTAGAGGCTTACAAAAATGCCTAGGGGCACTGAGCAATTAAGTGACTTGCCAATGGTCACATAGCTATGTTCAAGGAAGGATCTGCACTCAAGTCTTCTGACTCCAAAGCTGACTTATCCACTCCACCACGTTGCTTTTCCCCTTAAATCTAACTCTTTTTTTTTTTTTTTTTTTTGCTAGACAAATAGGGTTAAGTGGCTTGCATAGGGTCACACAGCTAGAAAGTCTCTGCAGTCAAATTTGAACCCAGGTCTCCCCAACTCCATACCTGGTACCTTATCCACTGTGTTACCTAGCTGCCCTTCAAATATAACTTGTATAAAAAACTTAATGTGTCCACTGTTTTTTGTTTGTTTGTTTGTTTTTGCAGCAAATCAATCTTTTTCCCCTTTCAAGTAGATATTTGTTTAAATTTCCATAGCCTTTTAAGATTCACAGAGTTCTTTCTGCACATCAGATTGGAGTCAGATATTATAAGCTTTAAAAAGTATTAATATTAATTAATAATAAGTATCTTAAGTATTAATCTGCTGGTTTTATTTTTAAAAAATTTAACCCCTTACCTTCCATCTGTTAAGAAGAAAAATTATGGCAGGATTGAATATTAAGAGTTTTGGTCACCAGGAATTAATGACTCAATTCCAAAAGAAAAACTCATCAGAATGACTTTTATGGTGGTTTATTTACAAATAGGAAGAGAGTGAAAGTAAGAAAATCAGAGGAGGATAGGGTAAGATATCTAACCTAACACACTAAGTAATTTGCTCCAGCTCCTGGCTCGATCCAGGCAAGGCTAATTAGTCCTCAGCCAGGGGGGCCTCAGCCATGAGCCAATGGCTGAGGGCCTGAGGATGAATAAAGCAAGGGCTTCAGTCATGAAGCCTCTCTCAAAAGGAGAGTCCCTTCAGGAAAAATCTGGGAAAGAGTCAGTCCTTGCACTCACCACATGGTAGTTCAAAGGGAGAGATTTAAGAACAGTCTCACCACGTCCAAGGTCTCAGGTCCAGTAAGCAGAGTCTCCAAATCAAACTCAAACTCCAAAGAACAAGAACAAAGAAGAGTCCCACAGAAAGCTGTAACTTCTTTTTAAAGGCACTTCTTTTGTATCACTTCCTGTGCATTCCTTCTATTTCCCGTGTACCAATCACAACAAAGGCTTTGTTTAGGATTGCCCAGGGGGCAATCACAGACCTTCCCCTGTCAAGTATAAGTGGGGTGTTTACACTTTTGGTAATTAAATCTAAAAATAGGCAGGGTAGGATTAATCCCACCTTCACACATCTTAGAATCAATACTATGCATTGGTTCCAATGGGGAAGAGTTGTAAGGGCTAGGCAATGGGGGTTAAGTGACTTGCCCAGAATCTCAAAGTTAGGAAATGTCTGAGGTCAGATTTGCTGCCCATTTTACAGATGGGTAAACTGCAGTTCACATTAAGCAACTTATCCTGGATCAGACACATGTCAATGGGAAGATTTGGATCCATACTTTCTTGTTCTCAAGACCAATGTCTTTCCTACCACATTCATTTTAGGAATGTGACCTATATCCTGAGGCAATTTCTAGTCAGACTAATATGGTCATTCACACTGACTATCCATGTTGAAGGGACCTGAGAATCTATCTCATTCAATATTATTTCATAGATGAGAAAACTGAGGTCTAGATGTGACTAGTATCAACTTGTAAAGGTTACATTTAGTGGTTGGATTTAAATTATGTGAAATAACGTGGTCTCCAGAGTTGTTATATCTCAAGTTAGAAGTTTATTTACAAAAGAGAAGGGAAACAATAAAGTAGAGAAATGTGAGAGAGGTTAAAGAAAATACCTATACTAGTCCTCAGCCAGAAGGATGAGTAACCAAAAGGCCTCCTCCAAGATGGAAAAGTAGTCAGCCCTTTTCACTCACTCAGTGAAGTAGTCCAAGAGTCAGAATCCAAGTTGTTGCTACAATCCAAGCCACAGTCTCCAGTGAAGTTCCCTCAAAGACTGTCTCCAGGAGACACTCTCCACTAGGCTCAACTTCACCACCCTGACTGCTCAGGGATTTTCATGGCTTTTATGGTGGTTTTCTGTCCCTGTCCCTTTCACAGGGGTCAGTCACAGTTTCTAAATTGTCCAGCCCTGCCCAGGGGTGGTGTCTGTAGGATTGAGTTGTCACCTCTAAAGGTGTTCATTATTCACACCTTTCTGAGTTATCAACCAGTTTGGATTTGTATGTTACTGAGTTAGCGCAGTGGGCTGCAGACTTCCTTTTGGAGGTGCAAACTCCTGTAGTAAGAGTTTCCCTTACTTTAGGTTAAGTATGGGTGTATTCACTTTTGTTGATTAATTTAAAAGTAGAGGAGAGTTAAACCTGTCATCACAAACTAGTGAGGTACTAAGTAGGGGTATTTAAGTTATTGTTAACCAAAGTTTTAACTCTGACTAGGCAAAAGAGAATAAAGGATTCCCATTTCACAAGTGTGGACTCAAAGAGTACCAAGAATTCCCTTTCACAAAATCACACAACAATATAATAGCAGAGTGGAGTCTAGAATCTGGGTCTCTGCTCTCTCCATCAGTGCCTTTACTCCCTGAACCCACTACCTCTCTCACCAGCATCCTAGAAAATAGAACGGCTAGGAGCTTGTCAAAGAAAAGACTGAGAATTGGAAGGGACCCTAAGGCCATCTCCCTTCACACCTTCCTTGAAAAGATGAAGAAACAAAGACCCCAAGAGAGGAAGTAACTTGCTACAATGTCACTCAAGCAACATTGAAACCCAAATTTTCTCTCTGCATAGTCCATTACCCCCAGAGGTATATGCTGGACCACCTGGAACCAGCCAGAACCCATTTCTAGTGTGAGCACTTCTACCTAGGAAATCAGCAAATGCTACAAATCAGGAGTTCATTTATTATCTTGTTGATGGTTTGGACTTGAAAAGGTGTCAGAGAAAACATCAAAAAGGCAGATTAAACTTCTGTTTTGCAGGGCAGTTAGGCAGTAGAGTGGAATAGAGCACCAGGTCTGAAGTTGAGAGGATTTGGGTTCCAATCTAGCTTTAGTTGTGTGACCCTGGGCATGTCACTTAAACCCAGCTGTCTAGCCTTTACCACTCTCCTGTCTTAGAATCAATTCTTAGTATTGATTCTAAGACAGAAGGGTTTAAATATATTTATATAATCAGAGAGCTGATTGTTTAAATATATCTATATAAATAAATTGTATATATTTATATATGTAAAACAATCAGAGAGCTGATTGTTAAAACATTTACCAGAAAATTCCTACTTATTCTTTAGGAATAAATAGCTTGTATATTTCTGCTTATACTCCAGGAGCAAACAGTTCACATTCTTCTTCTGAAATGTCCTTAGGGAACCACTGAATACTGGGAGAAGGAACATATTAGATTATATCAGATGGTAAATAGGTAAATAGATCTGTCAGAATAGGAGCAATGGCTTTATTGTACTATCTGCCTAAATTAAAGATTTAAACTTTCAATGGATTGGGAGCCAGGCCTCGGTTCAAATGTGACCTAAAATGTTCGTTAGTTGTGTGACCCTGGGCAAGTCACTTTGCCTAGCCTGTATCACTCTTCTGCTTTGGAACTAATACAGTATTGATTCTAAGATAGAAAGTAAGAGTTAAAAAAAAAAAAAGATTCAAGCCTCTCCAAAGGTACCCGGTCCCAGCAGTTGGTACCCCCCAAAAAAGCACTTACTTCATATCATGCCTCATGCTAAAAAAAAAAAAAAAAAAATCCCAGTGTTTGGCCCCAGGAGGATTAGTGGAACAATTAACAGTTCTGACTTTTCTTGAGTAACTCAATCAGTGTGATACTTTGACGATGAGGCATCTTGGTGCCTCACAGGCTGAGCACAAGAAGCTATTGGTCAGTTATGAGACTGATAGCATGAAAATATCTCCCCAGCCTAAAAAAAGACCTATCACCGTGGGAACCGAAGAGAAACCTAAAGCATCACACCTAAAATATGCCTCCCAGTCTGGGATAAGATGACGGGCCAACGCCGAGCCAAACAGACAGTCTGCTCCGCACCGTGGGCTGGCTTCCCGTCACTCACAGCATTACCCGATTGGAACAAGTCAGAATAGCCCTTCAGCATGGCACCACCCTACAGCAGGTGACTCCGAAGCCAGGTGTGCGCCTCGGTGAGGAAGGAGCCGGCCAGAGGCACGGCGGGACTGATCCGATGCTCCGTCTGAGGTCCCAGGGCAGCTCCATCCGCTCCCTCACAGGGATTGTCCCCGGCGCGAGCCTCCTTCCTCAGTGAGGAAGTTTGACAATTGAGCGAAGGAACGGGAAGTCAGCGGCTGTGGCCAATAACCCTGATGGCAGCATCAGCTTCTCTCTGAGGCCGTCTACAACTAGCCTATGGAGCACTTTTCGCTTGGCCACCAGGTTTACAAAGGGACAAACAATGAAGCAGTGCCTCTCCTCAAGGAGATTATTAGCAACTTTGGCGGGCTACAAACAGTGAGATCTATACACAAAAATACGTTAAAAAAAAAAAAACAGGATTTTGGGTAATAGGGGAAGGCAGTAAGAGTTGTAGGATTAACTGTGGGAGTAGGAACACATACGATTTATCACTTGTTTATATGGGTACATGATTTGGGGTTTCGGTTTCAAAAGATTGCTTTATTTCAAAAAGGAATACTATGGAAATGGGTATCAAGGGATAACATTTGTACTCATTGGAATTGCTTCTCATCTCTGGGAGCGGGAAGGGAAAGAAAATGAATCATATAAACATGGGAAAATATTTTTAAAGATTAAAATAAAATTAAAAAAGAGTTGTAGGAACAGGGGCAACTAGGTGGCTCAGTGGATTAAGAGTCAGACTTAGAGATGGGAGATCCTGGGTTCAAATCTGGCCTCAGACACTTCCTAGCTCTGTGACCCTGGACAAGTCACTAGACTCCCATTGCCTAGCCCTTACTGCTCTTCTGCCTTAGAACCGGTATTGGTTCTAAGACAGAAGATAAGGGTTTAAATAAAAAAGGGAATTGTAGGATCAGGAGGCAGTACTTGAGCTGGGCTTTGAAGAAAACAGTTCTAAGGTACTAGTCTTTCCTGAATACCCCATAGATCCTTTCCAGGGCTACTTCCTTCAGCTCTCACCAGTGGCTCCAAGAAGCTATTGAATTCACAATAACCACACCCCCATAAACTAGCTCAGCAGATAGGACAAACTAGGTCTAAGCAGGTAACCAACAGGTATCAAACCCATTGATGTGCTGGAGGGTGTCTACCCTGAGCATGTGAAGATTTCTTCCAGCAAAAGGATCAGATGAAAATAGTTTGTTCCAGTGGTCATGAAGGTGGTTGAAGCAACTGCTGTGGCATGCTTAGAGGTTGGTGAGATATGGAAGAAACCAAGGTCATCCATCATATCCAGAACCATCACCTTGACTTTTGTCACCTTGACTTTTTGTCTTGCCACAGGACTTTGATGGATCTGGAAAGAGAGCGAGGGTAACAGATTTATGCAACTCTGTCTCACTTCAAGCCAGTTTATGCACGGAGTCTGAAGATATTACCAATGATATCATTTTGGTTCTCTTCCAGTATGAAGGACAGAGTTCTAAGAGGGAGAGTTAAGGAGGCAATGAATTGGGGAAGAAGAGGCAGAATCTGTGCCAAAGTACTGTGACAGGAGATGGAGCATTGAGCGTGTTGATCTTGTCTGTGGAAGTATATACCCTCTCTGAAATTGACCCTCAAAGAGCAGAACTGACTGTACTTAAGGAGACCCAAGTGAGACCTCTGACTATCAGAGAAGTACAGTTCTGGGGAGTCTAGTTTCCAGGATGCCATTCCTTTGTTTCTCTGAATAGTAACCCAAAAAGTAGGCTGAAGGTCCTAATGGGTCCCAAGTTCAGCAAAAACTACATCCTTGCCAATCTCTCCAGGGTATTTTCTTTTTCTCTTGTCTGTAACAGCCTGTGATGGTGAAGTCTCCTTATTCTTATCATATTCTAAAATTCACTAAGACTGACAGTAGGACCATATTCATTCATTTCCTTCCATACATCTCATATCTTCTCCAGTGTCCCGTAGATTACAAACTCCTTGAGGGCAGGAACCTTTGTCTCACATCATCTTTTGTATCCCAGGGTACCCAGGGAAAGGAAGTACGGGATAAAAGGGTATTGGATTTGAGTTATTCTAAGTCTGGCCAGAGCCTAGAGTACAAAGGTGGGGAAAGGGAAGAGAAAGGAACTTGAGCATTTATTAGGCACCTACTCTGTGCTGCTAAGTACCCTATAAATATCTCTTTTGATCCTCACAAAAGCCCTGGGAGGTCAGTGCTGTTCTTTTATCTCCTTTTACAGTTGAAGAAACCGAAGCAGGCACAAGTTACTTGTGATCCTAAGGCCGTTAAGTGTTGGAGGGCTTAGGTTAACTTAGGTCTTCCTGACCCCAGATCCAGGGCTCCATCTGCTACCCTGTCTAGCTATCTCAGGATCAAGCATTCTGATCTCCAAACTGAAAGGAGATCCTTTGGCTACAATCTACCCTCCCCACCTCCAGGTCTGGTTGCTCTCCCAGCATACCTCATTTTAATGCGAAGAGTTTTTTGTGCTTCACAGATATGGCATTTTTTTTTTTTACAAATTGAAGATTTGGGGCAAACCTGCATCAAACACCAATAGTACGGGGCACATTATGTTTCCGGGACACATTGTGGTAATTCTTGTAATTTGTCCATTTTTTTCATTATTATTGTGTCTGTTCTGGAGATCTTTGATGTTCCTATTGTAATTGTTTTGGGGTGCCAAGAACCTCCCACCACCACCTATATCGGCTCCTTGTCTTTGCTGCTACTACTAAGGGGTATGGCCATTATCTTTAGTTATGGCTCCTCTTACAGATACTTCCTTCTACAATCATCTATCATATTTCTAGCACTTAGAAAGCACTTTAAGGCTTGCAAAAGAGCTTTGCAAACATGATCTCATTTCCCCCCATGACAATATTGGGGGCATTATAATTATCCTCATTTTATAGATGAAACCAAGACAGACAGAGGTTAAATGAGGTCATACAGCTCTCAAGTGCCAGGTTAGATTTGAACTCGTGCCTTCATGATGCCATATCCAGTGCTCTATTCCCTGCTGTCTAGCTGCCTATATTCACAGCTCATCACCATAAAATGTTTTTGAATTAAATAATTTTTCAATTTTATTTTTTTATTTAAGTATTTTTCCACGATTCCTTGATTCATGTTCTTTCCCTCCCCACTCCTGGAGTCAACAAGCAATTCCACTGGGTTCTAAATGTGTTATCACTCAATACTATTTCCATGTTATTCATTTTTGTAATAAAGTAATCTTTTAAAAACCAAAACCCCACATCCTATGCCCATATAAACAAGTGATAAATCAAGTGCTTTTCTTCTACATTTATTGAATTAAATTAAGCACAAGATATTGTGTGAGGTGCTGGGAATATAAAGACCAAATTGTCCCTGTCCTCTGGGAGCTTTCACTGCTTTTCACAGCTTTTCACTTTTCACTACTGCTCAGGGTTTGGGAGGGTGGTGGTTACATACAGATAATTAAGTACAAAAAAAAATAAAATTAATAAAATAATTTTGGTTGGCGTAGGAAGCATTTGCAACTGAAGGGAACCAGGAAAGGTATCTTGTAGGAGTACACTTGGGTGGAGGTTTATTTCTTTGTTTCAACCCATACTTTCTTAGTATCAGTTATTTAAAAAAACAACAACAACCAAACTTTGTCTTCCAGGTTATTTCCCAGGCAGAAGAGCAAAAAGGGATTGGCAATGGTGATTAAGTGATTTGCCTAGGGTCACACAGCTAAAAAGCACTTGAAGTAAGATTAGAATCCAAGACATCTTATCTCTAGGTCTGGCTCTCAATCCACTGAGCCACCTAGCTGACCCGAACTCCAGAATCAATTCTAAGATGAAAGATTGATAAGGACTAGACAACATGATTAAGTGACTTTTCTAGGGTCACACAGGTAGGAAGTGTCTGAGGTCAGATTTGAATCTAGGTCCTCCCAACTCCAGGCCTGGCCCTCTTCCCCTGTGCCCTCCTGTTGCCCCTTGTGTTGATTTCTGAAGGAATCTGAGAATTCTAAGAAATATCAGTGAGGAAACAGAGCAGTCTACACATTCAGCTTTTCATACAAATATATTTTATGATACTTTTGACTTTCCCCTATCTGAGCCCCTCCTCCCTAGCCCTAGCCCCCAAACCCCTTCATAATAACTCTCTCACGGAGGAGAGAATCTTAACCAACAAAATGTCAGCTCTCTTTTGTTTCCTTTTAACTTGCTTATTTGGCAAGAATAAAGACCCCACACAGGAAAGAGGAGGAGGAAATGGGGGCAGATGACAGGAGAAGGGAATCCGGTTTGATATAAGGAAGAACTTCCCTGTAGTAAAAGTTGCCAAGAAATGGAATGGAATGTCAAGGGAAGTTACAGATTGTTATTCTCTGAAAATCCTCCTCCAGAGTTTGTCTGCCTGGAACCATTCCAAGGAAATCTGTCTAAGGGCAGCAGAAGGGAAGAGAACTTTGGGGTTGGAAAAGCTCATTTTTAAGTTGGTTATTTGGAAGGGGGAATATATTTTCTGTTAAAAACAATGTGAGAAACAGTTCTTTCTAGATTAGCTTCCTATATAACCCATAATGAGATTTCTGAGTCCCAGGAAACCTTAGCAGTATAAGTGCTAAAATTAATGGTTTGGCTAAATATATGAAAATTATAAATCATTTATTTATAAAGTAGAGAAATGTACAAAAGGGTGGAAAAGTCATTAACCTATCTAACTAAATATTGTTCCAGTGCTTGGCTCAGCCAGGACATGTTAACCTTCAATCAGAATTAAACTATCTCCAGAAGACAGGAAGGGAAAACCAGCTATCCACTCACCCACGTTCCCTCCAAGAGGCAGGTCAAGACAATGACTGGAGCTGAAGGTGACTGCTGATGCCATCTATCTTCTTTGAACCAACCTTCTTCTTGAAGCCTTCCTTCTTGGAGAGACTCTCTTCTTGGAGTTCACTCTCTACTAGCCTCCTTCACCAGACTCTTTCACCAGACTCCTTCATGGCATTTATGGTGATTTCCTGTCCCTGCCCTTTTCATGGGGGTCAGTCACAATTTCCAAATTGTCTGAGTTGTCACCTTTGGATTCACACCTTTCTGGCTGTTTGAGTTTCAGGAAAAAGGTGGAGCTCTCTAAGTATCTTGCTGGTTTCTCACCTAGCATCAAGTAAGGTGTGAACTCACCTAGTTCAAGCTTGCCGTTGATTCAATCAAAAGGTAGACAAAGGAGAGATAATCTTGTCTTCGCAATCTAGTAAGGTACTAAGTAGGGGTACTTAAGTTATTTTGTCAAAGTTTTAACTCCAACTAGGCAAAGAGAACAAAGTTTTCCCTTTTCACAAGTGTGAACTCAAAGAGAACCGGGAGTTTCGCTTACCCAGTCCCCTTATCTTGTAAGCAGGGACAAATGAAATGACTTTTTAAAAGATTACTTAGAAGTATAGAAGAAGAAACTTGTCTAAGTAGAGAGTAAATCTTTGAACTGAGATCCTATGAATCTGAGGCAGCTAGTGGTGCATTGGATAGAGTACTGGACTTAGAGTCAGGAAGACTCATCTATCTGAGTTCAAATCTGGCCTCAGACATTATTCTAGCTGTGTGACCCTGGGCAAGCCACTTAACCGTAGTTGCCTCAGTTTCCTCATCTTCAAAAAATGAATTCGACAAGGAAATGACAAACCATTCCAGTATCTTTGCCAAGAAAACCCCAAATGGGTCACAAAGTGTCAGATACAACTAAAAAACAACAGACCTCTAATTCCAAAACCAGTGCTCATTCCATGCTTATGACATGGCTCTTCATCCTCACCCAGTAATACAGTTAAACTATATGACAAACAGAACTACCACCTCTAATTACCATTTTAAACAACATTTTAATGAGAAAATGCATTTTAAGTATACCAGCATACTTAACCCTAAGGGTTCCATGGATATATTTTAATGACTCCTTAAACTGGGGGCATTGACTATTTTGAGCATTGTATTTCAATATAATTGCTTTCCTTTGTAATCATGTTTTTGTTTTTAGTTTTATGTGCTTAAAAAATTATTGTCCATATTGGTAATGGAATGCCATTGTGGTATAAGGAATGATAAGCAAGATGATTTCAGAAAAGGCTAGAAAGATCTACAGGAACTGATGCAGAGTGAAATAAGCAGAACCAAGAGAGCATTGTACACAGTAACAGCAATATTGGATGATGATTATCTGTGAAAACTTGGTTACTCTCTGCAATGCAATGATCTGGGACGATCCTGAAAGACATATGAAGGGGGATGCTCTCCACCTCCAGAGGAAGAACTGTTCTTTCCCATCAGTGTATCTTTGGATTTACTTGGGGGTTTTAGTTATGTATGAGTGTGCTCTTACAACAATGACCCCAGTACGGAAATGTGTTTTACATGACAATTAAAAAATAAGAAAAAAAAAGAAAGGAAAAAAATTATTCTAAAATGGGAGGAGGTGAAATGAATAGAACTAGAAGATGAAATTATACAAATGACAATACTGTAACAACTTTGAAAATTATAAGAATTTTGATCAATATAATGACCATTCGTGATTCTGGAGGAATAAAGATCAAACATGCATCAAACAGAGAGGTTTGGTGTGTGAATGAGACACATATTTTTGTAGATAGCCATCAAAAGTTGTTTTTTTGTTTTACTTTACTTATACATATTTGTTTTACTTTGCTATATATATATACTTATATGTATATATTAAAAGAAAGTTGAAGAAGAGAAAAAAATAAATAAAATGGGAGAAGGCACAGGGTAGGTAGCACAGGGGATAGAGCATCAGGCTTAAAGAATCAACTGCCTCAAAATTACAAAACATATTCACATTTATAAGGGATAACATGTCAAGGGCCCATGAAGTTTTAGGCATGGGAACTACCTGCACCAAGGCAGGTCTTTTCAGTTTATCACTTCTATCAATGATTCAAGCAAAGGCTTAGATGGCATATACGTAAAATTTATAGACAAATCTGGGACAGATAGCTAAATGCATTGGATAACAGAAACCAACTTTAAAAAAAAAACACTATAGCAAGGTGACCATTGGACTGAAACTATTATGAAGAAATCCAATAAGAAAAATAAGGGCCTGCACTTGGGTTCAAAAAATCATTTGCATTAAGTATACAAGTTGGGGAGATAGATCTGCAAAACAACTGATTTCAGGGAAAACCTTAAGTGTTTTAGTGGTATGCATGTTCAATATAAGATAATATCTTAATTGTAGAGTCAAAAGTTAGTGCTATATTAGAGTCCAAATGGTTAAATTAATTATTTTTTTTATCATTCTAAAAACTGTGATTTTTTTTTTTACCTAGTTGGTACAGTCAATACCAACTCCTGGAGCCAGGAAGACCAGAGTTCAAATCCAGTCTCAGACACTTACAAGCTGTATGACCCTAATCAAGTCACTTAACTCCATTTGTCTCAATTCCTTCATCTGTAAAATGAGCTGGAGAAGGAAATGGTAAACCACAAAGATACCACAATATCTTTGCCAAATAGGGTCATGCAGAGTTGGAAACCACTGGAAACTACTGAACAAAAAGACCCTGTTCTGCCATTAATGCAAGTTTAGTTACCAGATAAGGGAGGTGTTAGTCTGGCTGTTTTCTGTTCAGCCCGTATGTTTCCATTTCTCATTACCACCATTTAAGACAGGGTGTTTCCAGGCTTTGTAGAACTCCTCAGAGTTGGTGCTGTTAGCCTCTGAGAATTCTGGATCAATGGCACAATGTGATGAAGCATCAGCATATGACTGAAGGATTCTAGGAGTTCTTGAAGGTTCTATCAAGTTAGAAGAATGGGCCAGTGACAGACAGACTTTGTGTCTGCAATTGAAGACCAGCATATCAAGTCTAAAAAGGCTGGTAACCAAGGCACTGATTTTTTTTTTTTTTTTTGCTCTGATGACTCATAAAATGGATTAAAATATAAAATGGTCTTCTGACCTACGTAATTGGCTCCATTCTACTTCTGCAGGGAAGGTCATGAAAATGGCAGATATAGGGGAGAGGAGGCTAAGAATATCATATTTTTAGACTAAAGATAAACACTAAGGTAAGTATTGGTTCTTGTAATATATAACATTTTCTCCAGTGAGAAATTGAAAGTCAGAAGAGCTGAACCATGTCTAATTTAACATTCTTGCTAAAAGACGGCAAGATATTTCTTGCAGAGAGCAAATTATGGGCTTCTGGATTGTAATATGGTGTGATCTGGGGAGGGAAGGTCATACCACTCTCCTGGTCTTCACTCTGGTCCTTACCTAGAACTTTGACTAGCAGTTCTTGGGTCAAAGCTTGGGACCTCAGACATTCCTTTCTCACCTGAAATTTTGACCAGGAACTGGGTATGGGCAATAGAGTTGCCAAAAAGCACCAGATCCTATAACTAGTGCAAGCACAGGGGTTCTTTCTGACCAATTATCCAATTTCCTACTGTCAGTAATTGCAGAGTTATCCTAAAATCCATAGTTTAAGATCTTTTAAAAGTAATTTTAGGAAAAGAAAATCTCCAACACCCTGAACCAAGAAAGTGGATCTTCTGGAGTAGATGCCATAAGGATGCCTTTAGAAATCACACACTCCATCAAGAAATCCATTCAACTTGTGGATGTAATGAACTGAACTGATGGGAATTGAACCTATCATTTATTCTGATTGTAAACTCTTATGCCAAAGGGAAGTGCCCCTTGATTGGCTTTTTGTCAATACGCCTATCAATCATTTTTCCCTCTTCTTTTTCCCCTCTTATTCCCCAAATTGTTGTGATCTCCTCTATATAAGGTACAATATTTTATACACCTCTAGTGAGAGAATCTTTAAATAAATAGGCTCCATATGTAGAATGATTCACTGGGGAGGCCTGACATTTTAATCTCCTAGAAAACCCAAGTAAGGAGATTTAACATGCTAGTCTCCCAAAGAATAGAGGGGAAGGTTGTGTGAAGTAAATTTACTGTCTCCCCCTTTCTGGGGTCCCACAGGTAACTTCATCTCCTGTTGACTACCTGCATTCCTGGCATGAGCCTGAACTTGACCAGGAGGGGAGGATTGTGTGAAGGAAATCACTGAGTGGATTGGGTCACCAGGATAGAACGGCAGCCAGAAAAAGGCAGCAATAGAGTCAAGAGATCAGGAGAAGGGGGTAGGGGGGATGTCCCCTGTACTGCCTCCCCCATTGCCCCCCAGGAGAAATAGAAAACCACAGCTGTCTCCCAAGAAGTGATGTGTGAGAGTTAGTGGACGGAGAAAAAGTTTGATAAACTGAGGCAAGAGCAGATTTCATACTCTTCTCTTCTATGTTGATTGCTGCCTGAACTTCCCTGTGAGCTTGGCTAGGGGGCCCTAATGGGGGCCACAGAATGGCAAACTAAATGGGGCAGCAAGGAAAATAACCTATATATCTCTCTCCTATTTTTCCATCTTTTCCCCCTACTACTTTTGATTTAATAAAATTATTAATTTATAGCCAGCCTAATAATTTTTTCCCTCTTATAGAAAACTAAAATCATTTGGCCCCTTGTCCAAACTGTTCCCTGTAGAAGACAGTTCTGATGTGAAATGCCTAATTGTGAACTCCATTGTGAACACTATGGCCCTTTACATTACTGGGTTTAAATACAAATGTGAGAACTCACCAAAAGCAGAGCCTGGAAGCACTGTCAAGCCACAGGAGTTGACACCTTTCTCAGGAGTTGACATTTTTCTCTAAGAACCACTGTGAAGTATAAATCAAACTTTCTTTGTCTATTAATCAGCAACTTGGAATTTAATCAACCCACACCCCTACTTAACACTTTGTTAGCCACCAATTAAGAGAATTCACAAGTCACTTACTTAGAGAGCTCTACCCTTTTAACTCAATCAGTCAGAAACTTGTGAATTCTTTTGATAAAGAGTTCACACCTTCAGAAGACAGGAAGTGACCTAGAAAAGGGTCTATAAAAAAGAGGGACCAAGGAGAAGATTCTTGCATTTGATTCCTTGGCTCTTTGGAGGAGGAGACTCTCCTGGATAAGGAGGATTCTGCATGATCCTGCCCTGGAGGCTTTCTGGGTGGATGACTGGAACTGAAGGAAGAGGCTTACACTGGTGAGACCCATATTGAAAAGGTTATCAGACTTCCAAGTGGAGATTGGGACCTGAGGGAGCTTTTGTCAGAGTTGAGCAGAATTTCACCTTTCTCAGGAGTTGAAAGGGGAAGGCCTAAACAAGGGAAGCCCTATAAAAGATCCCAGCAGCTGAATCCTGTCATTTCTTGCTGCCAGAGCTCAGAGGAAAGAGAGAAAAGTGCTCTTCCTCAGTCGAATATCCTTGAAGAGAGGAATACAAGGCCTGAGAGAGAGAACATGGCTGCCAAACAATTGTTTGAAAGCCTCAAAGTGGATCTTACCTGCCCCATCTGCTCAGGCTGTTTCACTGACCCAGTAGTGATCAAATGTGGCCATGTCTTCTGTGGAGGATGTATTTTCCTGGTTCTGAAGGAAGCAGTGGATGCTGACAGAGCAGGCATCTGCCCAGCGTGCGGGACAGTCCTCGCATTTACTAAAGTTTTGAAAGACTGGAGGCTGTGGAATCTGGCTGTCACTGGCAAAATGCTTCAATCTTATGTCCTGCAGAGCATCAGGGGTCTGACCACCTGTGACAAGCACAACAAAGAAGAGAACCTGTTCTGTGAGCATGACCTCAGACCCCTGTGTGGGCCTTGCTTTTTATCTACAGAACACAAGGAGCACAAAGTGCTTCCCTTGGAGAAGGCTGCTAGTCAGCGCCTGGCACAGCTCCAGGAATTATGGACTGTTTTAAGGGACAGGAAGGAGAAATTTGAAAATGACTTGGAAAATGAGAAAGAGAGAGGGTTGTTATGCAAGGATGACAACGAGGATTTGAGACACTTAGTTGCATCTAAATTTGAGAAATTGCACCAGTTCTGCTTAGAGGAAGAACAGCTTCATCTCCAAAGACTGGACCAGGAAGCAAGTGCCAGTTTGCCAATGTTTGAGAACAAAGCCAGACTCTGCCAACAGATCCACAGTCTGCGAGTGATGATCTTCAAGGCAGAGAATAATTTTGAGGGTGAGGAAATGCCCAAGTCCCTGGACATGCAGAATAATTTAAGTAGAAAAAAGGATGAGGTTCAAATCGAATTGGAGTGTAGGAGAAAGAGAGAAGCACAAGAGAAGTTGGAGGGCCAGGCCACACAGGCTTTGTGTGGCTGTGAGGAAAAGTGCTGGCTCTTGTTCCAGGAAGAAGAGATGCTTCTTCAGAGTCTGGACCAGGAAGCAAGAGACAACTTGGCAATGTTTGAGCAGAGCAAGGCTAGACTGTCCAAGCGCATCCATGATCTGCAAATGGTGATGTCAGAAATAGAGGACAATTTTGAGAAACCTTTCATCGAAATGCTCCAGGATGGGAGGAGGACATTGGGAAAGAGGGAGGAGCTACTCTTTCGGGACCCAGAGCTTGCTTGTCCCAGATGGACCACACTGCTCCTCCCCAGCATGAAAGAACTGCTGAAGACTTCCAAGACGATCCAGGGTTCTTCTGAGGAAATGACCCTTCCCGTGATCTGAATAGAATCAGGTATGTTTGTGCCCCACAGGACTTGCCTGCTGACAACCCAAAACTCTTTGACTTCCCTCTTGCCGTCTTGACTATGCAGAGTTTCATCTCTGGAAAAGTAGAGGCAGTATTTGTTTTGGACCGAGTATGCCTCGGTAGGCTTCCGATTTGGAAATGACTTTCTCTGGGATTCCTATGATGATATTCATGTCCGTCCACCTATACACAAATTGGGCGTTTTCTTGGATTATGAGAAGGGGGCACATAGCATTTTACAATGCTCTAGACAAAAGTCTAATCTACAGTCCTCCCATGGGCCTCTCCACCCTTCTTTCTCTCTGTACCCTCCAAATGAAGAAATCACCCATGGATCTCTCTTTATCTGCTCCAGGAGTAAGCAGGGGAGGGATGTCCATGATAATTACTCTTTGAGATTTTCCATTTCAAACAACTCATAACAATTCCCAACATGATTTTTCATTGATTCGTTAGAATAATATTATTTCGTTTCCAATAAATTTTTAGTCTCTCTGCTGCTCTTTGTTGAATGTAGTTTTTATTGCATTATGGTGTGAAAAGGATGTATTTCATATTTCTGCTTTCCTGCACTTGACTGTGAGGTTTTTCATATGATCAATTTTTGTGAAGGTGCATGTGCTGCTGAGAAAAAGCAGTATTCTTGCACACAGAAACAGTAATAATATGCAATAATCAGCTGTGAATGGCTTAAATATTATCCACAATGCAAGGATCTAAGACAACTCAAAGGGATTCAGGATGAAAAAGTCTATCCACCATCATAGAAGAAACTCTTAGTCTAAATGTAGATTAGACCATTCTTCCCTTCATTTCCTCCATGAAGTTTTCTCTAGTGTAAACAACATGTGTCTTTTGCAGTATGACAAACATGGAAATAAGTATTGTATGATAATACATGTACAATCTATGTCATCTAATGGGCACCTTGGGGAGGGAAGGAAGGGCGAGAGGGAGAAAGACAATTTGAATCACAAAATGTCAGAAAATAATTACCAAGAATTGTATCAACATTTAATATGGAAAATGTAAAAACTAAATTAAAAAAAGCTTGTTAACAGTGTTTAGAGTACTGGATGTTAATGAAGAAAACCTGAGTTCAAATCTTGCCCCCAGCATTTGTTAGCTATGCAACTGAGAGACAACTAACCTGCCTCCATTTCCTCATCTGTGAAATGGTGACAAAAAAAGCATTCATCTCACAGTACTGTTATGAGGATCAAAATGACATAATATGTATGAAATGATCTTCAAAAATTAAAATTCTAACTATTAAATGTAAAGGGAAGATATAAAGAATTATTGGACTTGGCATTGAGGAGAACTCTGTGGAAAAGGAAGATAAAGAAACTGACTCTTGGGTGAGTTTGACAGGAGGGAGGGTCCAGGTTTAGGGGTCCAAATGGCTCAACTGTCCTATGATGCTCTTACACACACACACACACACACACACACACACACACACACACACACACACTCACAGTTTTCTACACTCAAAAGGCCTTTTAGGCTCTCAATTGTGGGAGATGAGAGCAGTAGAAAGCATTTGAACATGGATAAGGCTGGTGAGCCATATACACAAGTCCTTGACACTACTCTCTCTCACTGATGGGAGAATAGGGAGAGTAATCCTCCATTACTGAAAGAGACAGACTGAGACAGAGAAAGAGGGATAAAACCACTAACCTTGCAGGTCATTCCCCTCCTTAGAGTCTCTCTGCTTCCCATGGGCATGGCCAAATCCAGATCACACTCCAGTGTTTTATGTTTACTCATCTCCCAGGAGAATGGAAGATCCTTACAATTGGAGGCCAATTTTTTTTTTCTCTTTGTATCTTCAGTTCTTGGCCACAGTAGCCTGGTACCACACTTGGTGCTTAACACATGCTTTTGAATTTAAATGACACCCCTTCCAGCAGAATGTAAGTTCCTTGAGGTCAGGAGAGGTTTCATTTTTTTTTGTTTTTGTGTCCCCAAAACCCAGTAGAGTGCCTTGTACATAGTAATTGCGTAATAAAACCTTTTTTTAAAAATTGATTTGACTCAAGTTGATTTCTTCATATAACCAGTGGCAACAAAAAGTATTTCATGGCATAATTAGCAGTGAACAAGATGAGTATAAACCAGCAGGTCACTATAAAAATAACTGAACCAATAGCTATTTCAGAGGATGAAGAAAGAGATAAATTATGTGAGGAATTTGGCAATATCTTCCAATCAAAGTCAACATGTACTTCAATATTTGGTGATTTGAATTAGAAATGGGATGGCAGGAGAGGACAATGAAAACATTGTTGGAAAATTCATCTCAAGAGCAAGAAATGGAAGTGACCTACAATGATCAAATGTCAATAACTTAGCTATTCTGAACAATACAATGGTCTGAGATAACTCCAAAGGACTCATGAGGAAAAATGCTATTCACCTTTATAAAGAACTGATGGAATCTGAAAGTAGATCAAAGCACTTCAGTAAAGTGAGCAAAGCAAAGAGAGCCAAAAATCTCACACCTGCAGTGCTTTACCAAAACAAAGCACAAGCTCCCAAAAAAGAGCCCCGCAATGTGGGTCTCAGCCAAATTTATCTCCCTAGCCCCTGTATGTCAAATGAGGACATATTTTTTTTTAAACCCTTACCTTCTGTCTTGGAGTCAGTACTGTGTATTGGCTCCAGGCAGAAGAATGGTAAGGGCTGGGCAATGGGGGTTAAGTGACTTGCCCAGGGTCATACTGCTAGGAAGGGTCTGAGGTCAGATTTGAACCTAGGACCTCCGGTCTCTAGGCCTCTCTCACTCCACTGAGCTATCCAGCTGCCCCCTGAGGACATAATTTTAAAGGATACTGGGAATGTAGCTCAGGTGTGGCAAATTTTCCACCTGCACATATGGGATTATTTAAGTATTCTATTTCTTCTGTTAATCAAGGCAATTTATATTTTTGTAGGAAAAATTCATTTGTAAAAAGGCTTCTGGTGATCCAGGCCAGTGTTTAGATTCCTACTAAATGGTAGAGGTTATTTTTGTAAATAATAAGCCATATCACCTAGATTACCATATAATTGGGCAAAATAGTTCTTAATGATTACCTTAATTTCCTCTTCATAAGAGGTGAGGTCAGCCTTTTCATCTTTGATGCTGTTAATTTGGTTTTCTTCTTTCCTTTTAATATTAGATTAACCAGTATTTTATCTATTTTTTCATGGGTTTTTTGGTTCTTCCCCCTCCCCCCCCCATATGGTCCTCTGCAACATAATGAATATGGAAATATGTTTTGCATGATAGCACATACATAACTGATATCAAATTGCTTACCTTCTTGGAGAGGAGAAAAGAAAGGGAGGGAGAAAATTTGGAAATCAAAATGTCTGAAAATGAATGGTAAAAATTGCATATTTCTTAGTGAGCTGTGCAGGAAAAGGCACAGAAAATAGAAGAGGGAGCCATAGCTTGAGATCTCAATTTAAACCCATTTACAGTCATCATTTAAAAAAATTTTTTTAACCCTTACCTTCCATCTTAGAATCAATACTATGTATTGGTTCCAAGGCAGAAAAATGGTAAGGGCTTGGCAATGAGTGACTTGCCCAGGGTCACACAACACAGCTAGAAAGTGAAGTCAGATTTGAACCTAGGACCTCCCATCTCTAGGCCTGGCTCTCCATCCATGGATCCACCCAGCTGTGGCAGCAGTCATCATTTTTGTGGGTTAGGGCCCTTCCCTCACACCAGAGGTCTCAGAGAATAAGAATTACACACCCCAGGTCCCCAGACAGTTAGAAGAGAAGCACTCTAGAGGGAAGAATGACTCCGTTTAAAAGATCCGTTGAGTGAGCATCTCTTCCTGGCTTAGAGACAGATGGGGAAGTCATGAGTGAGACCAAGGGACCACCCAGAGTTTGCTGCACCCAACCCTCTAATGAGGAGCTAAAACACATGGGGCTTCCCCAGATACAGCCCAGGGACCCAGAGACTGAAGGAGGAGGAGACTCTTCTGTTTTCCTCCATTACATAACCTGTTATACATTTGAAAAAAAATTATCGCTATGCTTTATTTTTGTAGAACTCATTTCCCCAATATATTCCTCCTGCCTCATCTCAGAGAGCTTTTTTTTTTTTTTATAACCAAGAAAGAATAGATTAAAAGCGTTTATTTAGTACTTACTATGCCTTAAACCACTCTGCTAAGGGCGGGGGATGCAGATAAAAAGCAAGATCAACCCATGTTCTCAACGAGCCCCTAGTCTTTTTTTTTTTTTCTCAAACCGTTATTTAATGTCTTAGAATCAATACTAAGAATCTGTTCCAAGGCAGAAGAAAGGCAAGGAGTGGCAATTGGGATTAAGAGACTCGTCCAGGGTCATAGAGCTAGGAGGTGTCTGAGGCTAGACTTGAACCCAGGACCTCCCATCTCTGGGGCTGGCTCTCTGGCCACTGAGTCTCCTGGAGCTCCTCCTCTCAGAGAGACAACAAACATTTAGGATCTTTCCCTTGAAAGTTCGTGCAGGACCGAAGGTCCTTAGGGTACAGTTGCAAAGCAGATGGTAATGCCTCTTCTTTAATGCCATTTCTCTAATAAATACCCGTTTCTGCCACTGAACCGAGGATTGGCCAGAACTTTCCTTTCCAAGTCTTCGGGGGCTGTGGCTGTTGAGAAGTGATGGGTTGCAGGGCGTGTAGGAGCCGTTCCCGGGGTACATTTCCACAAGGGTTCATTCCCCGGATGGCGGCTGTGGGAGCGGGACCAGCGGTCTGCCGGGCGCGGCCACGGCCGCGGCTTTGGGCTTCAGGGTTCTTGGCTCTTTTCATCCAGGTCTGGGAGGGAGGAGAAGAAGCTGGTGCTCGGAGTGGTGGTTTCACTCGTCTGCTTCCAGGCTGCCTTTTATCTCTCCCTCCAAGTGCCCTCCGAGAGCCCACCTGCTCTCTAGGTTGACAGCTTGGGCTCTCTTCGCTCTCCGCGGTGTTGCTCCTCTGGATGCTCGCTCACGGGACAGACCTGGAAATAGGACCACGGGACTGCGGAACCCCGGTTCTTGGGCTTAGCCGCTTGCCAATGGCTGTTAGGGAGCCCTTAGAGGTGGTGGGGAAAGGGCTGGCAGGGCCATTCTCCATAGAGGTTCCAAGGATCCGTGGTGGCCATCCAGGTCATACTGGAAGCAGGACCAGTGAGTGGTCAGAATAAAAAAAGGGGATAAACGTTCAGCAAATGTCTCAACCAAAATAGAAGTTATGTGGTACTCCATGGATAATCTCCCACCTCTACAAAGGAGGCAGGGGGGAGAAATGCACATATTTTTCATCAATTTTTTTCTCAATTACAAGAAGAAAGCATTTTTAACAATTGTTTTCTGATAGTTTGCCATCCAGATTCTCTCTTTTCCTTCCCTCCCTCCCACCACCCCCTCCTCTAGATAGTAAATAATCCAATATGGTTTTACCACTGCTGTGATGTAATACATATTTCCATATACCTCATGCTGTGAAAGAAGACATATATCCAATGTACAAGAAAAAATTCATGAAATAAATAAAAAAATTTTTTTAAGGGTTATGCTTTAATTTGCATTCACAGAGAATGCCCTTCGATTGGGGAATGGCTGAACAAATTGTGGTATCTGTTGGTAATGGAATACTATTGTGCTCAAAGGAATAATACACTGGAGGAATTCCATGTGAACCTGGAAAGACCTCCAGGAATTGATGCAGAGTGAAAGGAGCAGAGCCAGGGGAACATTATACACAGAGACTGATACACTGTGGTAAAATCGAATGTAATAGACTTCTGTACTGGCAGCAATGCAATGACCCAGGACAATTCTGAGGGACTTGGGAGAAAGAAAACTAGCCACATTCAGAGGAAGAACTGTGGGAGGAGAAACACAGAAAAAAACAACTGCTTGAACACCTGGGCCAATGGGGATATTATTGGGGATGTAGACATTAATGATAACTGTAATGCAAAGTGGCTAACAGAAACTTTTTGCTTCTGTAATTTCTAACGGTCACAAAAAGTCAGTTAAACATCTTAGAATGTTCAGAAAGTCAGTTAGAACTTAAAGCTATAAATAGAGGTGAGGTTCCAACAGACGGGGCTTTTGCCTTCTGGCTTTCGCTGTGGCTGGAGGCTTTTGCTTTGGCCTTTCGGCTTTGGCCTAATTGCTTCGGCCTTGGCCTGTGCTTATTTTGTTTTGGGGAAATTTGGACCTGTCTCATTTCTCTGGACCTCTCTCTGATCTCCCATCTCCATCCCTCCGCTTCTCTGATTTTCCTTTGGGTTCTGGTTGGAAGGGAGGGCTTGGTGATTGAACATAATAGGTTTTAGTTTCTTTAGATAATTGGAGTATCCTCAAATAAGTTATCCCTAGGTTTGATAAAGACTTTACTTAAAAGGCAGTCAAATCTTCCTGACTGGGAGAGCCGGACTCTCTGTCTAAACCTCTCCGCAACCCATCCCCCACCCTCACCCCTCTCCCTAGCAGCAATTAGAAAATCCTGAACCCCTCCCCCCTTCTGACTGACCCTGGCATTAATAAATCCCCTTGTTACCTATTCAAACCCTTTGGTGAATCATTGTGTCGAAAATTAAGACAAGGGCCAAGAGAAAAGAATCATTTTCCTTTATTTCTTGAGACAACTGGGGCATCCATCTTGACAGGAAGTACCTCCCCGAGACTTCCTCCAGCCATCAGTTTGACTGGCAGGGAGGGGCCCCCTCGACTCCTCCCTCAAGAGACTTTGAAACTAACAAGAGAAACCCTCCAGTCAAACCTAAACATTTCTTACTGGTCCTAGTTTCCTTCCTGTATCCTCTGTCTCAAGCCTCTGAGAATAAACCTGTTTGAGCTGCCTCTCCTACATACCCCATTTCCCTTATCTCCTATAGACCTTCCCCTATCTTCATTCCTCCTCCAATCACCTTATAATCACCTAATATCCCCTTTATCCTTCCTCACACCCACCTACTCAGATTATTTATATATATTTTTTATAACATAACTCTAGTCCAACTATCGATAATATGGAATTAGGTCTTGACCAATGATACATGTAAAACCCAGTGGAATTGTGCGTTGGCTAAGGAGGGTTGGGGGGCCTTGGAGGAGAGAGAAAAAACATGAAATATGTAACTATGGGAAAATATTCAAAATTAAAATAAAAAATAAAAATAAAATAAAACAATTTGCATTCACACTCTGACTTTTCCTTCTATGGCTATAGATGGCATTTTTCATCATGAATCCCTTGGGTTGTATTGGATGCTTGGAAATGCACTTAAAAAAAAACTCTTGCCGTCTGCCTTAGAGTTAATACTAAATATCAGTTCCAAAGCACAAGAGCAACAAGGGCTAGGCAATTGGGGTTAAGTGACTTGCCCAGGGTCACACAGCTAGGAAATGTCTGAGGTCGGATTTGAACCTAGTATGTCTCAACTCCAGGCCTGGCTCTCTATGAAATGTAAGATTAAAAATTAATATCCAATCACTCCAAATATTATATTTTATGAGATTTATTAATAATCACTTGAAGTAGAGGAAAGTGATAACCTGAGTAAAGAGCAGTTTCTCGGATAGCAAAAGCAGGATGCAATGTGAGGATGAAAGAGGAATGCTGGAAAATGTAGTTTGAGGGTACAAAATTTTAATTACATACCACTGAGCCATTTTGTTGCTCCAAAATGCACATATTTTTGACAACAGAAAAACTCATTCTTCATTGTATATGGAAATTTTTTTTCCTGTAATAAATCAAGTCTAATTGTATTACAGAGAAGGCTTACAGCTCCTGAGGCACATTTTTCTATAGAGAGATTTGTAGTCACATTACTCAACAAGGTGACATATAATGAACCAGAATTTTAAGATGTCAAGGAATCTTTTGAGTTAACTGGCTGAAAAACCCATCACCACAACAAATTGATTCAGACTGCACAGCTAAAAATCACTTAATAATTCAAGTGCCCATTTCATGCAGACACATTTCCTGGTGACTCTAAAACGACCTATTTAAACTGACAGCACTGGATTTCAGCTTCTTATCAATGATTCCTGACAACATAGTCAGCGAAATACAAGACAGTTCTCTGTGTCTGCAGCATTTCAATATCATTCTGAATTGCAAAATTTTCATTTGCCTGAAAACTTTGCTTTTCAGTATTTTAATAACAACTTTTTTTGTCTATATTTGGGATTTAATGGGTGTGGGAAGCTCCACATGAGAAAAATCCCCTTTACCAATGCAGATCAACAACTTGAGAGTTTTAGTAAGTTTTCTGGGCACAGACAAGTTAGAGGACTTTTCCTATATTCTCTCCAACCCTGTTCTGCCCACCACTATCTCCAGTTACAAAAAAGAAAAACTTGCCTTGTTACAAAATTAGCCTACCACCTCTCTGTCAACAAGTAGGAATATGCTTGACCATCAGTCCTTTGGAATCATGAGATATTGTTCTTGATCAATGTCAATCAGCATTATTTAGTCTTTCACAGATCTTTTTCTTTATGATAGTGTAGCCACTTTATACATTGTTCTGGTTCTGCTCACTTCACTCTGCATCAGTTCCTACAGGTCTTCCCTTCAGATGAGATTTCCTCAATCTACTCCTTACATCATTTCTTATGATATTATTATTTTGCATTCATATACCCTGATTTGTTCAATCATTCTCCAATTTAGTTTTCAGTTCTTGGCTCCAAAAAACATGCTGCTTTGAACCATTTTCGTACATATGGGTCATGAGAATTTATTTTTCATCTACTGTATTAATTCCTAGACGATAAGGAGAATTACTGTGTATTCCTGTGTCTGGGGATCTGGGTCAGAGATACTATCCAATTTGCTGTTTTTTGCATTTCCTTAGGAATCCCAAGGAAAATTTTCCTTTTTAACAGAATTTGGTTAATAAATGAAGGGCAAAAGGATTTTTTTCTTGCCTACATGACCTGTGGAGATGGAGAAGGGTGGATAGGTTGATGAACTTCCTCTTAATTAGCTATCATCAATTAAAGCTATATTGAGATGGTCAAGGGAGGGGCTAAACGATGAGCTCCTAAAAATCTATTTATTAAGTTGTCTGAACCAGCTTGGGTCATTCCTGGTCACAAGAGAGCCATGGAGACTTCTTATCACTTTATCAGTTATGATGCTGGCTTAACCAATAAACCTGATATAATAAAAAAAAAAACTTACATTCTTACCCCAAAAATCAATCTCTCAAGACAAGATAATTTAAATCATAACAGGGTCCTTTCTCTCTTCCTTCAATATCTACAGGGGTATGTGTCTAGTAGAGGTAGTGCTTGGTCAAAGAATAGGATCAATGTAGTTATTTTGGGGGCATCATTACAAATTGCTTTCCAAAACAGCCCTGTTACTTCATGGCTATACCAAATTTTGCCAATGTAATGGATATAAGTAGAACTTCAGAATTTTAATTTATATTTCTTTTTTATTATGAATGGTTTGGAGCATTTTGCTCCAATAAACTTGTTTTGAGAAATGCTTGTACGTATCATTTCACCATTTGCCTATTGAGTGATGGCTCTTATTTTTACATATTTGAATCCGTTCTCTCAAATTTGGATATCAGACCTTTATTAAAGAAATTTCCTGTAACTATTTCCCCCAATTAACTGTTTCCTTCCTAACTTTAATGGCATTGATTTTGTTTGGGAGAAAAAAAACCTTTCAATTTTATGTAATTGAAATAGTTCATCTTATGTCTTGTGATCCTCTCTTGTTTGATAAAGAATTCTAACTATAGTTCTTGCTCTTCTAATTTATGATCTGATTTCTTATAAGTCATATATCTGTTTAAATCTTACTGTAGAATATGGTATTAGACGTTGCACTATACTTAATTTTTGCCAAATTGATTTCTGGTTTTCCCAATAGTTTTTGTCAAATAATGCATCAGACCTTAGGGTTTACCAAAAACTATGCTCCTCTGTTCACTTGCATATGTAAACTGTATACCTAATCAGTTCCATTGATCAACTCTTTTATTTTTTAATCAGTACCAAATAGTTTTAATGATTAAGGCTTTGTAATATATAATTTGAGATCTGATGCTGATAGGCATATTTCCCCCTTCTTATATATGTTTTTCCATTAGTTCTTTTAAGAACTTAAGAACTTCCATTAGTTCCTTTTGTTTCTTCAGATCTATTTTATTGTTTTTTTTCAAGCCCAACAAAATAATACATTGGTATTTTGATTGGTATGATATTAAAGAAATAAATTTCAGTATTATTATTATTATTTTATTATATTGGCATAGTTTAACCCCAATTCATTGATAATTGTAATTCATTTACATTTATCTTTTTGTAAAAAAGTATTTTATAATTGTATTAGTATAGTTTTCTATGGGTTTTGGTACATGAACTTCTAAATATTTTATACATTCTTTAGTTAAAATAAAGTTTTTCTTTCTATTTCTTCCTATTGGGAGTTGTTGGTAATACACAGAATAATTCATGCTTTTGTGAATTTATTTTAAAAAATGCTACTTTACTGAAGTTATTGTTTGAATTAATTTTTAGTCAAATCTCTAGAGTTCTCTAAGAAGACTATCATGTTCCTTGCAAAAAATATTAATTTTGTTTCTTTTTTTGTCAATGCTTATTCCTTCTATTTTTGTCTTAAGGATATAAATTATATCAAATAATAATTGAGATAATAGATATCCTCCCTTTTTACCCTGATCTTGTTGAGGAGGAGTCATCTCACATAAACCTGGCTTTTGGTTTTAGATAACAGAGAAAGGAAAAGTCCACTACTTATTACTATGTTTTTAAAATGTATTTTTTTAAAAAACAGAAATTGTTGTTGTATTTTGTCAAAAGCTTTTCCTATAATTTATAGAATCATATAATTTAAAAAGTTCTAAACTTTTATTTATGTAATAATGTTATTATTATTATTGTCATAATAATAAACTAATATAATTATGTTTCTTGAATTTGGATCAGCTCTGAATTCCCATTAAAAATCTAACCTGTTATAGTGTATAAAATCTTTTTAACATGTTGCCGTAGTTTCTTTGCTTATTCAAAGTTTTTACATTAATATTCATTAGGAATATTGGTCTATAACTTTTCCCTCTCTTTGCTCATCCTGGTTCAAGAATCAAGCTGATTATTTATATTATAGAGGGAATTTAATAGGATCCCTATTTTCTTCTTGTAAAAAGTTTGTGGAATATTAAAATTAATTTTTCTCTGGGTGTTAGATGGAATTCACTTGTATATCCATCTGATCCTGGGCCTTTTTTCTCTGGGAATTCATTTATGACTTTAAATGTTTAATCTGGTTGGTTTAGAGGTATAAAACAAGTCTTGTAAAGGCTGTCACAAGAAGGATTATACTTGTTCTGCCTGGCCCCCAGAAACAGAATAAAAAGCACTGGGTATGAGTGAAAATAGACTGATAAACATTTATTAAGTGACTGTTCCAGGCATTATGCTAAGCCCTGAAGATACAAAATAAATCAAAAGACAGTCCCTGTCCTCAAGGAGCTTACAATCTATCGGAAGAGACAAATGCAAACACATATCTACAAAGCAAAGTTTATACAAGATAAATAGGAAATAATTAGCAAAGAGAACATAATAGAATTGAGAGTGATCAGGGAAGGCTTCCTGTCAGTGAGATTTAGTTGAGACTTGAATTCAGTTGAATTGAAATGTGTTAAACATTCAGGACAGCTAAGGAAAATGCCTGGAATTGAATGATGGAGTGACTTGTTAGTGGAACAGCCAGGTGGCTAGTGCCAATGGATCAAAGAGTTGAGGAGTAAGTAGGAGGGGGCTAGGTTATGAAGGGCTTTTAATGTCAAACAGAGTATTTTCTATTTGTTCCTGGAGGCAGTGGGAAGCCACTGGAGTTTATTGAATAGGGAGGTGACATAATCAGACCTGAGTTTCAGGAAAATCATTTTGGGGGCTGAATGGAGGATGGATTGAAATCAGGAGAGACTTGATGCAGGCAGACCCACCAACAGCTATTGAAGTCATCCAGGAGTGAGGTGATGAGGACCTACCATAGAGGAGTGGCAATGTCAGAGGAGAGAAGATGGCACATTAGATATGTGGCACAGGTGAAATGAACAGACCTTGTCGGGGAGGATGGGGAGAGAGAGTGAGGAATGCTGGATGACTCCTAAGTTAAGAGCCTGAGAGACTGGGAGGCTATTCTTGTCCTCTACAGTAATAGGGAAGGTAGGAAGGGTAGAGTTGAGGAAGAGATAATAAGTTCTATTTTGTACATATTGGATTTAAGATGTCTACTTGGATTGGAAGGCAGTAGAGAGACTGGGGCAAGAAGAGATGGTAATTAAATCTATGAAAGCCAATGTGATCAACAAGTGAAAGAATATAGAGCTATGGGGGCAAACCTATGGCACACATGTCATAGGGAGCACCCAGAGCCCTCTCTTTTGGCATGTACACCATTACCCCAGCACAGAGTTTGTTACTAGAAAGCCAGAGGGACACAGGGTGGGCTATTCCCTTCCCTGTCCATCTGAGGACATTTCTCACATCAACTGCCCTTCTAAAAGGTTCATCATCACTCATATAGAGGGAGAAGAGAAAGGGGCCCAGACAGAGGCATGAGAAGGTGTGATCTGCAAGAGGATCCAGTAAAGGAGACAGAGAAGGAAAACCAGAGGAGAATAATATGCCAAAAACCTGGAGAGAAGCACATCAAGGAAGAAAGAGTGATTAACAATGTCAATGACTGCAGAGAGATGAAAGAGAATGAGAACTGAGAAAAGGCCATTGGATTTGACAATTAAGAGATTTATCGGAAACTCTGGAAAAAAAGTTTTGAAGAAATTCTAAGGTTGGAAGTCAGATTGTAAGGGGTTAAGAAGAAAGTTAGGAAAGAAAGCAGAGGCACCTGTTGTAGATGGCCTTTTCAAGGAGTTTAACTACAAAAGGCAACAGAGATATAGGACAATGGCAGGGATGGAAGGATCAAGTTAGGGTTTTTCAGGATGTAGGCAGCAGGGAATGACCTAATAGACAGGGAGAATGACAGAGAAGGGATGATGGAAGGGGCAGTCTATTGTAGGGATTAGGATGGAATGGGTTGTTTAAATAAGCAGAGAGATTAGCCTTGACAAGGAGTAAGGTCATTCCATCATATGAGGAAGGTGTGATGGAAGAGATAGTGACAGAAGGCATAGGAGTGATCTGAGATGAGGAGGAGGGGAGAAGAGGGTGCTTGTGGCAAATAACCTTATTTTTTTCAGTAAAATATGAAGCAAAGTTCTCAGCTGAGAGAAAGGAAGGAGGGTGAATCATCAAAGGCTTGAGGACTGGTGAAAAGGTTTGGAAGAGCCACTGGGGAGAGTTTTTCTAACCATCAGAAATATCTAAAAGTGATATGGGCCGCCTCCATACTCAAGTCAAGCATTTATTAAGTCCTAACTATGTGCCAGACAGCAGACTAAGACCTAGAAATTAAATACAAGCAGAGATTCAGAGCTGGCTCTCAAGGAGTTTATATTCTAATGGGGGAAGACAGCAAATAAAAAGAAGCTGAAAAGTAAGGGGGTGGGGATGGTGGAGAAAATCCAGAGAGTCAGAAGACCGGAGTGGAGCCTAGGGAGGAATGAAAATATGACTGACTCGGGTGCTTTACTTAAAATGGTAGTTAGAGGAGGAACTAACCATTTCAAAGGAAGGGGCATGGAAACTTTCTTTAAAAATAGTGGTTTTGTGGGGCAGTGAGCTGGCTTAGTGGATTGTGAGTCAGACCTAGAGATGGAAGGTCATGGGTTCAAATCTAGCCTCACACACTCCCCCACTGTGTGACCCTGAGCAAGTCACTTAGCCCCCATTGTCTATCCCTTAACACTCTTCTACCTTGGAACCAATATATAGTATTGATTCTAAAACTGAAGGTAGGGTTTTTGTTTTTTTTAAATACTGGTTTGGAGGAGGAACTAACCAATCACAGGGACAGCTAGGTGGTAGAGTTCCAGGGCCATCAATAAAACTCATTTTCCAGAGTTCAAATCTAACCTCAGAAACTTACTATCTATGTGACCCTGGGCAAGTCATTTAACCCTGTTTGCCTCAGTTACCTCATCTATCAAATGAGCTGGAGAAGGAAATGGCAAAACCCCCCAGTATCTTTGCCAAGAAAACCCCAAATGGGGTTACAAAGAGTCAGACATGACTGCAATGACTCAACAACAACAAAACCAATCATGGGAAGAGAATTGGGCACTTTGTGGTAATTATGGGGGGAATCAACTAAGGAGGAAGGGGCCACAGGGGTGGAGTGAACTTCCAGGATGAAAAGGCTGCTTTGGTTTTATCAAGAAAGTTCAGAGCTAGGAGTGGAGCCCAGAAAGGAATGAAATCTTGGTGGACAGTAGTTTCTCCTTCATTAGAGGCCTTCAAACAAAGGAAGGACCTCTTGTTGAAGCTTTTATAGAAGAAGTAGGTGACTCCTGAAGTCTTAAATTCTGAGAAGATGCTGGAAAATGTACTTCTTATGCTACAAGAATTTAAAATCTAGTCAGGGAGACAAGACATATACACACATGAAACAAACCACAATATAACAATATACAAGGCAATATTCTCCATTAAATTATCTTCTTGCCATAGAGATGATCCTTGTTAGGGTGGTAGAGCCTAAAATAGCAAGTTTTCAACTAGTCTACCTTCCATCTTAGAATCAATACTGTGAATTGGTTCCAAGGTAGAAGAGCAGTAAGGGCTAGGCAATAAGGGTTTAATGACTTGTCCAGGGTCACATAGCTAGAAAGTATCTGAGGCTCGATTTAAATCCAGGACCTATTATCTCTAGGCCTGGCTCTCAGACCACTAAGTTCAGATAGTCTTGATGATGGACTCTGTCATCTGAAGAAAACCTTTTCCAAGTATAGAGAGGGTCATCATTAGAGCGTTGGCCATCAGATTTTGGTTTTTTTTTTTTAGCCAATGCCACTCAAAAGTTTGCCTAGTAGGCTGTGGAAGGGTTTCACAGAACTACACATTCTTGAAGTTGAAAAGGATCTATGTTATGTCATTGGAGGAAGTTCTTAGGGTAACAAAAAAATTGGGTAAATGCTAGGGGAATTTAGGGAAGAAGAGCATCTATAGGCATATAAGAACAATGGTTCATGAAACTCAATATTCATTGGCTAAGAGAAACCCTAAGGGAAAATCCCCAGGAAGGCATGGTTGTCCTCCCTGACCTCAATCAAGATAGGTAGGTTTTTTTTTCATAGCTCTGTTACTTACAAATTTTCCCAAACTCCCTTGGAATTCTCCTTATAGAAGGCATCTTCAAAATCTTAGTTCACTTTTAAGCTACAGGCAATTATTTCCTGCCACGAGTACTTTTTGAATAATAAATTGTTCCATAGGTGGGTTGCCACTTGGTGACACAGTATTTTCTCTTATTTGTTAGGTGTGAATTTGACATAAATCTGTACACCTCTTTCCCTTATAAAAGAAAAGTTTTGAAAATCTATTTTGGTCTCATCCCCACTCTGTGATTGGGTTAAGAACAAGGTCTGAGGCTCATCTGTATGAGGAGGATATCTCATGATTCCCTGGCATCCCAGAAGACACCTGCCTCTTGTCCCACATGACTCCTGGTATCTGGAAGGATGACTGGCCTCTGACCTGGACTGAGGTCAAATCTGTCCAATCAGAGAGACTCAGAAAAAAGTGACGTCACTGGGGTATTGGGAGTATTGGGGGTATTGGATCAGTGAAGTTTGTGGTCTCTTTGCTAGGAAGGAGCAAGGTCTCTTGTCTTTCCTGGTGGGGCAGCTCCCAAGTCCTTTTCCTAGCTTATGGGGACATGCAGTGAGTGGTGAGCTCAGGCTAGTGAGGAGATGAGTCATGCGATTGTGTGCCTTTTCTCTCTCTAACCTGCTTTCACTATTTAATAAATAATTATAAATTAATATACAGTCTCCAGAGAATTTTTCATCTTAACAGTTCTGTACGTATCTCTTCAAGTTTCAGGGCAAGGGGCTCTTCTCGAAGTTGGTGTTTATCCTTCTATGACATTCATGCTACTCATCTTTGACTCTTCTCTGTCTGGTCCTTACAGGTCCCCTCATCATCCTCCTCTGACTTCTTATAGAAATCCATCTGTAGACCTACCCACAAGCTTCAAGGAAGGAATTCCATCGTTTTGGGGGGAACAAAAGTCATTTGTTCACTCTGGTGGAAGGTCTGCCCTCAGTGTACATCTGGTCTGGCTTGGAGAGTTCCTCTTCTCTCTGCTTGGTCTGTCTCTCAGTGAGTCCCACATTTCTCATTGTCCTTCTTCACTCAAACCCAAAACAACTGCAATAAAATAATCATCCCATCCCCACTTCCTCTAAGGAGCTAAGTAATTCCTTCCTCAAATTATGTGGGTGTTGTTGTTGTTCAGTCTTGACTCTTCGGGACATCATTTAAGGGTTTCTCAGCAAAGATCCTGAAGTGGTTTTCCATTTCCTTCTCCAGCTCATTTTACCAATAAGAAAATTGAGATAAACAGGGTTAAGTGACTTTCCCAGGGTCACAAAGCTACCAAGTATCTGAGGTCAGATTTGATCTTAGGTCTTTCTGACTCCAAGCCCAGCGCTTGATTATCCATTGCAGCACCGAGAGGTGCTCAAAGTATGTGAGTAGGGCTTCCCTTTTATGCCTCCAATCATTTTAGTTGCTCATCGCTCCTTTACACATACCCTTGCCTTGAGCCGAACCAGGTTCTCAGAATCACAGAACCCACACTACAGCAAACGTAATAAATGGTCATCCAGTCTGTTCTTGAAGACTCCAACTGGAGAGGGAGATGGGGGTTGGGGTGAGCGACCCACCGTCTCCAGAGGCTCTCATCTTTAGGCATCAGTCCAAGTGCGTCTTGCCCTCAAGGAACACCCATTCTAATGTTCAAATAACTGTTACACACAAGATACTCTTGGTGTGAATGGAAGATAGTATCAGAGGGGAAGCCCTAGTAGGTCCAATTTTTCTATCAGTCTTTATGTAGCCTGGACTGAAGGGACTTCACCATTCTGCTTGTCATCCTCCTCTCTTGGAAACTCTAGCTTATCAATATCCAAACTAACTGGAGGGCCCAGAATTGAGCACAATATTCTAGCCAGCTGTCATCTGACCAGGGCAGAGTTCAAAGGACTGCCTTTTCCTTATTCTGGGAAACCAGGCTTCTCTTAATGCAGCCTAAGGTCACGACAGCTCCTTTTTTTTTTTTGTCCATCATTTCATCCCATAGTGACCCATAGTGACCAGACCTCCTGTCCAAATCCCAAAGCTTTTTCAAACTGCTGCCTCACAATGCTCCTGTAAATCTTATGCCTGTGAAATGGATGTTTTTAAACTCAAAAATAAGAAGTTTACATTTCTCTCTATTAAATTTCATCACATTTGATCCTGACCAATTTGCCAGGCCATCAAGATCTTTTTCGATTCTGGTTCTGTCATACAGTGTGTTACCTGTCTCTCCCAGTTTTGCATCAAGAAAGTCAGAAAGACTCAAGTTCAAAACTGACCTCAGATACTAGTGGTGTGAACCCGGGACAAGTCATTTAACCCTGTTTTCCTCAGTTTCCTCATCTGTAAAATGACCTAGACAAGAAATGGAAACCACTCCAGGATCTTTGCCAGGAAACCCCCAAACAGGCTCCCGAAGAATCAGACACGACTGAAACAAGGGAAGAACAGCAAAAATAACACTCTTTCTTCTCAAGATTATTGTGGAAATAAAGTGAGAAGATATCTATAGTTCCTAGTATAATCCCTTAATAAATGCTTGACTCCTTCCTCTCCCTGCTCCCCATAATGCCTTGGTCTTGGTAGGTACTTGATTCAATAAGCATCTTTTAAATTAAATGACTTCTAAAGATTTAAAACAAACCTTTCTTCAGTTTTCTTTCTTCTTCTTCTTCTTTTTTTTTTTTTAAACTGGGGAAGGAAGGAAGGGACTAACCAGAGCCTGGAACCAGGCACTATGCTAAAGAACTTAACAAATTATCTCATTTAATAGGAGAGAGGACACTGAGTGGCTGTGTGTATAGGGATATGAACATGTATAGACACACCTCTATTTTAGCTGCACCTTTTGTTTCATAGGGTGAGACACCAAGACTGAGATGAAAATTTCCTTTACAATATCCTGATTCTGCAATTTATAATCCCATCGCCGCCTGGGGCCCCGGGAGAGCCTGGGTCATGCGCCCAGGCCCAGAGAATCAGCGTGTCAGGCTTCCCTACCCGACGGCCAACTCTTTACTCGATTTCCACAATAAGTCCAACAGATGAGAATAAAGGCGGTCCCAGTGTGCTGGGTGGCAGCAACGACGGCCTACAGCAAATGGCCCTCCGTCAGGGTGGAGGACAAGAGCGGGGAATGGCACTGCCAAAGAGAGCGGCAGCCCCGACGTGCAGCCTGGCTGGAGTCATTTCTCGGCCTGTGAGATCATCCGTCCCTTCCCCCATCCCAGGGCCAGAGACGGACGGCTGGCCCACGGATCTCAGCGAGGGCCCCCATTTCATTCTCCAGATGATTCCTGTTCGGGGAGGCTGCTGGGAGCCCCGCTCCAGGGCTAGTTTATCTCTGCCTGCCAGAAACCAAAGACAGCGGTTTCTACCCAGTAACCCAGAACCCAGGAACGCTTTAGCTGGGCTGGGGCTTTAGCAGGCCATATCGGAACACGGGGAAGGAATATAGTTAAAGGATTCTAGGACTTCTCAGCGGAAGGGATTTTAGAGATCGATCATCTTTTCTAGGCAAAAGTGGGGGAAAGCGCATTGATTTCTGGCGTCCAAAATCCTGGCTCTGCAGCATGATGGCTGACTCCAGACAGCTACTTTGATCTTCAGAATCTTGGTTTCCCAGTTCCCAGAATGAGGATGGAAGAAGCAGTGCAGCAGAGTGGTCAGAGTCAGACAGAAGCCTTGCAGATGGGGGTTTGAGTCCTGCCTTTGGCAAGCACTGCCTGTGTCATCCTGGGCTAGTCACTTTACCTCTGTAGTACAGGATGGGATTTTAAGTGGCAGAGAAGGAGGGACAGCCATTGGCAGAGACCTGAATGCCGATGAAAGCACAGGTCTAGTGTCTGACTGGAAGGGGGAATGAAGATAGTGTCTGATCATCTCCGATGCAGATTGTTATGGTGCTTTAAGATTTTCTAAAGTATTATAAAAATAGGAGCTACTAAAAGCCCAAATCCCTTATATATTTTCAGAACTGCTCCATCCAGGCCCTCTTTCTAGTCTAATATGGGGAGGAGGTCCAAGCCTCCAATATGCAATAATTCATGTTATGCCACAAGCACCCACTCCTTCATCCCCCTTCATAGCCTTTTAATTTTTTTAAACCCTTACCTTCCGCCTAATTTGTCTTAAATCAAGCTAAAATCAATTTCTAAGACAGAGAAGTAACATATTATATATGTATATATACATATATATAATTATTAAGAATATAAGAATTAGCACGCAGCAGGGAGGGCCCAGTTGAGATGATATAAGCAAGCTTTAAGAAGATGGGTCCAGTTGGCACTGCCATGGGACTTCATTCATCTGTGCTTGATGATACACACTGGGAGGGAAGAATGCAATTGGTGGAAGCAATGAAGGTGGAAATGTTTAGAATTCTCCTTTTTTCTCTATTCTCACATTTTTGTTTTTAGCTAGTTAGTTCTTTTCCTTCACTAGGGGAAAACAAGTACTTTTGGCTCCAATATGGTGCTCTGTGAGTCTTTTCTTGGCATTTAAGGCCCTCTTCTACCTGTCCCGAGCAGCTAGGTGGCAAAGTGGATAGAGAGCAGGGTCTAGGGTCAGGAAGAACTGAGTTCAAATCCACCTTCAGACACTTACTAGCTGTGTGACCTGAGCAAGTCTCTTAACCTGGTTGCCTCAGTTTCCTCATCTGTAAAATGAGCCGGGGATGGAAATGGCAATCCACTCCAGTATTTCTGCCCAAAAAACCTCAAATAGGGTCAAGAAAGAGTCAGACAGGGCTGAACAACAGCATTTCCTATTTTATCTCCTACTTTACATATCAGATGTTAGTTTGATAGGTTTATATTTGTATTCTGTATTATCTTTAGTGGGGTGACATTGTGGAAAAAAACATGGGTGTTGCAGTCAAAGACCCCAGGTGTGAATTGTGCTTCTGCTGTTTCTCCTTGTATGATCCTGGACAAAACCATTTGCCTCCCTGGGCCTCAGTGTGCTAATCTATAAAATGAGAGGGTTGGCATAGATGGACCCGGTGCATTCGTGCTCAGTTTATGAATTCCCTCCCCCTAGAAAGTGCTTCCAGTGTAAACCGCCCTCCCTTAAACCTCCTCAGAGCTGCCTTTTCTAGGAAGCCTCTCTTCCTTCCCACGTTTTCTCCCTCATTCCTATGAGCCTCTTAGGGCTTGCTCTCTGAGACACTCATTTGGTATTGTGCCTGTGCTGACTTAATGGTATTTTGCTTTTCCTGTTTTCATGTGTAGTAAAGTAGATTTATAGTCAGGAAACAGGAAATCTGAATTTGAGTCCTCGTCATTTACCAGTTATGTGACCAAAATCAAATCATTTGACCTTTCTAAAGCCTCTGTCCTCTCCTGTCGTCTCCTGTCCTCTCCTATCCTCTCCTCTCCTTTCCTTCACTCTCCCCTCCTTCCCTTCCCTTCCATTCTCTCCTCTTCTCTTCTCTCCACTCCACTCCATTCCACTCCTCTCCTCTCCTTTTCTCTTTCTTTTTAAACCCTGGTATACATGCATGAACCTCTTTTTTGTTGTTGTTAAACAACTTTCCTTCCGTCTTGGAATCAGTGCTGTGTATTGGTTCCAAGGCAGAAGAACTTGTAAGGGTTAAGCAATGGGGGTCAAGTGACTTGGCCAGGTTTCACACAGCTAGGAAGTGTCTGAGGCCAGTTTTGAACACAGGACTTCCTGCCTCTAAGCCTGGCTTTCTATCCACGGAGCTCCACAGCTGCTCTCACATGAACCTCTTCTTATTTTTTTAAGCCATTTGTATCTCAGAATTTATTCTAATTATTCTAATTTATTAGAATTCTAACTCTAATTAGAACTATAATTAATTAATTCCAATTAATTCTAAAAGAGAACAACTGTTAAGAGCTATCTTATCTAATATCTAATACAGAAGAGCAGTAAGGGAAACAGTGCTGTATATTGGTTCCAAAGCAGAAGAACAGTAAGCGCTGGGCAGTGGGGGTTAAGTGATTTGTCCAGAGACACACAGCTAAAAACTGTCTGAAGCTGGATTTGAACTCGGGACCTTCCCCATCCAGGCATGACTCTCTGACCACTGAGTCACCCAGCTACCCCAAGGGAATTTCTTCATCTGGGAATTTCCTATACTAGTTAAGTCACAAGTTTAGTCCTTATCCTTGTCTCTGTAGCATTTAATACCTCCTACATAGCAGGAACTCAATAAATGCTCATTGAGTATAAAGACTGAATGATAACAAAAACAAATTCATCTTCCAATTAATTGGGAGAAAGGTTTGACCCACGTTTGGCTTCCTTCACAGCGGTTTCTGGTGTCTTAGGAGCTAAGGTTCGCTGAAGGTGTGTTGCAATCTCTCTCCGGGTTTTCAGAGCAGCCCAGCATAGATTATCCTTGGCGACATTATCTGTGCCCTTTGTGGGAACCCTTTTTAGGCTGGTGGCCCAGTGTCCACTTCTGTGAATCATCCATCAGCAACTCTCTGATAACCGTGTAACCTTTACGGTCCAACGGCAGATTGTTTTTTTTTTCTTTCATTAACAAGACCTGAAAGCCAAGCAGGTTTCAGTATCTGTCATGTGGCTAGACAGGAGAGGCTAAATTATATGCAGATGCAAACCCACATGAAAAGCAGAGCTGTAATATGCAAACCCTCTTGTATGTCAACTCGTGGGCCCGTGCGCAGAAAATATGGGAAAATCACCTGATGGAAAAAACAGGTGGAGGAGAGGAAGAGCTAACACCTGAATGCCAGGGCAACTGGGGGCACAAAGGTGGGAGAATTTTAAACACCTGATCTTTGTAATTAAAAAAAATAGTCAAATACCAAACACTTTAAATTTATTTTGCTATGAAGACAGTTTCTTACTAACACCAGCATGTTAACCATCAGGCTTGAAATCGTAATCATGGGAGTGAAAATGAATATGGACTGGGAATTTGCAGCTGAAACCCAATATTGCTTCACTTCCTATTCAAATAGTGGGAAGTCCTGTGGCACAGGGGCAAGAGCCCTGCTCCTGGGTTTTCTAGCTACCTTTGTTACGTAACAGTTGACTGGACAAGCCACTTAACTTCTGTGGGACTCAGTTTTCCCATCTGAAAAAAGTAGGGAGTCAGACTAGATCATTCCTTAAAGTCTCTTCTAGAATTGAGCCTTATTCTCTTCTATATTCCAGTCCATGAGATGCTTTTAGGGAAGAAGAAATAACAGTAAGCAGAACCCAAGAAAGGGAAAGCAGTTAGATTGGACCAGTTAAATATAGAATAGATCCCTTGCTGCAGGCGTTGTGGGAAGACATACAAGGTATCTAATGGAGGGAAAGATACAAAAGTCATGGGAAGTCGCAGACCTGGGTAACAAGGCAAAAGAGGACTAAGAAAATAGCCGTGACTACCCACCCATGTGTCTACTCTGACATACACACAAAATCTTTCTGAGAATCACCTAATCATAAATGAGGACATATTTGAAGACGGCAGCAGGAGGGACTGAGCAGGTTTCCCCAAGAGATCTCCAACAATGGATCTCATCTTTATCATCTCAGAATCAATGGAAAGATGTAAAGAATCTAAGATCTCATTGTGCTTATGGTTTGTTGATCACAACAGCATTTGACTCAATGGGACAAAAACACAGACTTTTTTACAGCAAGATGTTTCCAGTCTGTGCATCAAGATCATTTAGGATTCCTTGAAAGATGTTTTGTGCTCAAATGTTTTGAGCTATAATATTGGATGCCCGTGCCAGGGCCATTGGTTAGCCTTACTATATAGAAGGCAGCTTGTACCTTTTCTCTTTCAACATCCTTCTCCATTCTCAAGTCCTCCCTGTCTAGACCTCTCCATACCTGAGATGCCTGGTGTCCTTAGGGTGTCTCATGGTTTTCCAAAGGCTTCCCTAGACAATCTTTAGTAGCCACAGAGGTCTGCTGTCTGCAAAGTATACCTTGCTTCCAATTTGTCCCCAATCAAGTTACTATCTTAAGAGGCTGATTAAATAAATTTAATTGATCTTGTCATAAGAAAAAGTCCAATTTCTTTTTATCATAATTCACAAGGTGTGGACAGGTATTTCTTTAAACTGTATTTTCATTTAAAAAGTGGTCGTTATGATTTCAAATGAATCTCTAATCAATGGAATGTGCAGAGGAGCTCCTTTTGATGGGGATTGTTGAAGTATGTGACCGTTCTTATAGAACAAGAACATAGGTCAACAGTTTGGTATTCTATTCCTTCTTTTAAAAATTTTATTTATTTACTTTTAAATATTTTCCCATGGTTACATGATTCATTTTCTCTCCCTCCCCTCTTCCCTCCACCCTCCCAGAAGCAACAAGCAATTCCACTGGGTTATGTAAATGTTATCACTTGATACCTATTTCTATATTATTCATTTTTGCAATAGAGCAATCTTTTAAAGCCAAAACTCCAAATCATATACCCATATATACAAGTGATAAGTCATATGTTTTTCTTCTGCATTTCTACTCCCACAGTTCTTTCTCTGGATGTGGAGAGCATTCTTTCTCATAAATCCTTCAGGAGTGTCGTAGATAATTACATTGCTACTAGTAGCAAAGTCCGTTACATTGGTTTGTTCCACAATGTTTCAGTTTCTGTGTACATTGTTCTTCTGGTTCTGCTCATTTTACTCTGCATCAGTTCACTAAGGTTCTCCCAGTTCATATAGAAATCCTCCAAATCATCATTCCTTATAGCACAACAGTATTTCATCTTGGTATTCTATGCCTGAAACATTGCTGACCCCTTGCTTGGTAGGATTCTGATTCCTTTCATTGCATAATTAATTATAAACTTTTATGTGTATATGCTTCTCTCATTAGAAAGTAAGCTCACTGAGGACAAGAGGCTCTTTTGGCTTTTTTTTTTCTCCCTCCACATCCTTGGTGCTTAGCACAATGCCTGGCACATAATGAATGTCCAAAAAACTTGTTGATTGACTGTTATTTCTTGGTGTGTCAAAATTTGCCAAAAAAAACGAGCATAATTCAGGTGGTGTGTCACTTAGAGAAAAAAACCTTAACTTCATGATATTTATAGTTTAAATAAGAAAAATGTATAATTGTAATATGTAATTGTATTTAATAGACCAAAATAGGTAAATTAATATAGACCAATGACTAACATACTTGGGACATCCTTTCCTGGTTCCTTTGATTTTTTTTTTTTTTTTTTTTTTTTTTTTTTTGGTACTCACTTCTTTTGTACTCCTGACTCTTCAGGAAAAGCAGATCCGTGTAGTACAAAAGAAGGCCTCTGATATTTTCTACCCACAATAGTTACTGATCCTGTGGGATAAAAGAACTAGGACTTTGGGGGCCATTAGAGCTCATTTAGTCCAACTTCTTACTTTTATGGGGAAGGCACCTGAGACCAAGAGAGATTGATTTGTTGACATCATACAAATAGGAAGGATCAGATCTGAGATTTGGAATGGAATCTGCTGACTCCAAATCCATAGCTCTTTGTTGTTTATACTCTTCCTTGCTACCTTTTGGTTTTTTGGACCTTTTGGTCTTTTTTGTCCCTCCAGTTCCACTTGTACTTGTTTCTATATAACTCAGTTCTTTTGGAGGCATACTTATTACCACTTCACAGACATAGGCTTGGGAGGCCCCATTCAAAAAGTCCTCTATCTCTTTCTAGAGATTTTGCCTGCACTTAGGATATCTTGTCATTAGAATTGTCATGCTTTGGTTAATAATTATAATAATAATTAGCATTTATGTAGCACTTTGCAGAGCAGGGAGGTGGTAAGGTGGATAGAGTGCTGGTCCTAGAATGAGGAAGATTCTTCTCTCTGAGTTCAAATCTGACCTCAGACATTTACTAGCTGTATGACCCTAGGCAAGTCACTTTAATCCTATTTGCCTCTGTTTCCTCATTTGTAAAATGAGTTGGAGAAGGTAGTGATAGACTACTCCAGTATATTTGCCAAGAAAACCCCAAATGGGGTCATAAACAGTTGGATACCTGAAAACAACTGAACAACACCTTATACATACTATCTCATTTGATCTTTGCAACAACTCTGAGTTGGTACATTTTTATCCTTGTTTTATAAAATTAGAAAACTAAGGAGGACAGAGGTTAAATGACTTCCCCAGGCTCATTTAGCTAGGAATTGTCAGGGAGTGGGTTTGAACTCAAGCCTTCCTCATTCCAAATCCTTCTATCCATATTCTATCCATGGCCTCACCTGGATGTTTCTACGTTCCGAACTGCCAATCTTCTTATAAGAATGATTGATCTACTTTTCCACTCAGTTGTCTTTTTTCAAGATATAACCATTGTCAAAATGGCTAGTAATGTATATTAATTAGTATTTGTCCGGGGGGGTGGCTGGATCCTCAGTTTCCCCATTTGTAAAATGTAAAGATTAGACTTGATGACCTCTGAGGTTTTTTCCAATTTGAAATCTATGACTATGAAAAGTGGTGGTAGGGAAAATGCTGTTATACAAAATTGATAAGATGAAGAGATGTCTATTGGTGGAGATAATAAAGAATGATGGATTGGGGATCATTTTGAAGGAAGACTATTAGTCAGGGTAGTTTAATGTACAATAGAGTTGAAGGAGAAGGAAAAGCTAAAGATGAGAGGGAAGTTTCGAGCCCAGGTAACTGGGAAGAAGGTTGGTATCACTAAATTGGGATGGAAAGGGGGAGCTAGGTGGTGCAGTAGTTAGGAGAACTACCAGTTCCTTCCTCCAAGAGAGTGTGCTTCCCTAAATGCTGTCAAAGATGACCATTGTCTAATCTTGTAGTTCCCTAAAACTTGATTTCAGACAAATTATTGCCAGCCATTTCTCCTGCATCAATTACTTATGAAAATGATTTTTTGAGTGCTGAGCCTGGAATTAGGAAAATAGAGTTCAAATCTAACCTCAGACACTAGTAGTTATGTGACCTTGGCCAAATCACTTAACGTGTTTGCTTCATTTTTTTTTCATATGTAAAATGAGGATAACAGCAATTACCTTCCAAGGTTGTTGTGAGGATCAATTAAGATATCTATAAAGTGCTTAGCAAAGTGCCTGGCATATAGTAGGTATTACATAAATACTAACTAGTATTATGAAAAGCCAAGTCATGGCCTTATTTTAGAATATTGGGGAGATTGTACCAGTAGATTCTAAATTTGATAGTGAGGGATATAAGTTGACTACAAGGTCTCAAAAATTTGCCATGGCAATCTAAAGAGCTAATGTGTTGTTTAGGTTCAATAATAGAATTGCAGTGTCCAAAACAAAGAGGGTATGTGGTTTGTTCTATTGTCCTCTGTGTGGTCAGAGCATATCAGAAGCAATGATTTTTATTTTTAATTAAGTTTAATTTGCATTATTGACACTAATTCCATCACTTTCTTAAGTCTAGATAATTAACAAAACAATAACTCAAACCCTGCTTTATTTTAGTAGATTTCAGAGGTGAAATACTCACCACCAAAAATTTAACAATCCTGGTTAGAGCTGGCTCCAGCACACTACAGGAGCCAGTTCTCCACCAGGAGTGGGACGTGCAAGTAGCGCAAATAACACATACAGGAATGAGGATTTACAAAGCTGTCTTGTCAACTGTTTACAATTTCAGAGATGCAAGTTACTTTCTTTTCTTTTTTCTCAATAAATTTTATTTTATTTTCTCCCCCAATTATATGTAAAAACAGTTTCCAACATAGCAATGGCTTAAAAAAATGATAATTTAACATTAAATTAAAATTTGTTTTGAGTTCCAAAATTCTCTCCCCTCTCTCCAGACCTTTCTCTTACTCACTGAGAAAGCAAACAATTTGATACCCATTATACATGTGAAGTCATGCAAAACATATTAGCCACTTTGTTAAAAAAAAAAAGGCAAGAAAAATAAAGTGAAAAAAATGTTTCCATCTTCACTCAGAGTTCATCAGTTCTTTCTCAGTATTTTTCAATCAGCAGCCCTTTGAAATTGTCTTGGATCATTGCATTGATTAGAGTAGCTGAGTCTTTCACATTTTGTTAATCATATAATAATGATGTTACTGTGTACAATGTTCTGGTTCTGCACACTTCACTTTGCATCAATTCATCAGTCTTTTCTGCATCACTTTTTTTTTAAACCCTCACTTTCCATCTCAGAATCAATACTGTGCATTGGTTCCAAGGCAGAAGAGTGGTAAGGGCTGGGCAATGGGAATTAAATGACTTGCCCAGGGTTACACAGTTAGGAAGTTTCTGAGGACAGATTTGAACCTAGGACCTCCTGTGTCTTGGCCTGACTCTCAATCCACTGAGCCATCTAACTGCTCCCTGGGTCACATTTTAAAAATAATATTCAAAAGCTAGAGTGTTTCCAGAGAAGGGAGAAAAGGATGAGGGAATTAGGGACTGGTAAACCATGCTATATAAGAAACAGAGAAACCTGGGATGTGTCACACAGATAATGTAAGACTTTGGAACAAGATAGCCATGCTGCTGGGCTCATCCCCTTCCCCTTTTGCTCATCCACCTTTCATCCCCCAACTCTTACCTCTGACTATGAGAAGCGGTAGCATGCCCAGCAGCCACAACCTGGTAAAACCATCTCTGTAGGCAGGTTGAACAATAGACCTCAAACCAGTTGGTGTGTTAGGGGATGTCTACCCCAAGTATGTGAAGACTACCCCTAGCAGAATGGGCAGATTAGAAAAACTTGTTCCAATGGCCAACAAGATGACTGAAGCAGGCTCTGTGAAACACTCAGAGTTTGGTTAGACATCAAAGATGCCAAGGCCATCCACTGCATCCCAGGCCACTGCCAGTTGTCCTGACTTTTGTCCTGCCACTGGATTTCCATGACTCTAGAAAAGAGAGTGAGGCTGAGACTTTGTATGATTCTGCTTCACTAAAATCCAGTTCATGAACAAGTCAAGATATTACCCTGTGAGGTCATTTTGGTCCTCTACAAAAATAGGCAAACAGGAGCTCTGAGAATAGTAACTGAATTAACACTAAAACAGTTATGTTTTTCCATTCTGTAACTGGAAAAAGATCAAGCAGAGACTAGGTTACTATTTGTTGGGGACACAGTTGAGAAGACCTCTATTCTAGTGGGGAGGCTAGACAAGACAACCTTGAACATTCCTTCTAACCCTCAGATTCTGTGATTTGATGACATAGCTGAAGTTTTCAGGATCCCTGGATAATTGTCCCTGGATCTTTGATGGTTTTTTAACCTAAAAACTTGGAAGAATTTACAAAAACAATTTATTTACCCCTTAAAAAACAAACAACAAAAACAGATAAAGTTACTTGAAAAATTGTCCTATTCTCTGAGGACACTAAATAAATCTTAACTAATGATGTCAGGTAAATAACAGCATTTTACTGTTGGAAATATAATTAAAATGTAGGACATGATATTGTTCCATCAAATTTGGATAAAAGACCGCAACTTACAGTGTAATATAGAGTTAAAAAAACAATTCTACAGTAATTCCCAGAGTAGAGATAAAGTATTGCATTATAGCTGAGTTAAAGGCTTTGTTATATCTAACCAAAATTCTGTCCTATCCCCTTATTCTTCAATTCTTTCTGGAACTATTTAAGAAAAATCAAAATAGATATAAAAAAAAGCAGGGATGAATTTAGGAAATTATTTCATTTCAACTTAGATTTGTTAAAGAAATTCTTGTTTTTGTTATACAAAAGAACCCCGCATACACTGTAAAATGAATATCTAGCATTTTATCCTTTTCCAAAAGTGAGAAATGAGGTTGACTGAAATCCTCAAACAATACTAATAATTTAAAACAATCAAAAAGTACAAAACTAGTGCTCAATTGCAGACTGATTCATTTGCAAATAAGTCAGCTTCCATAAGTAATAACAATAATGGCAATAATAACTAGCATTTACATAGTGCTTTAAGATCTGCAAAATGCTTTACAAATATTAAATCATTTTATCTTTACAATAACTTTGGGAGACCTGTTATTGTTATTCCCATTTTATAGATGAGGAAAATGAAGCAGACAGAAGTTGTGACTTGCCAAGGTCTCTTGTCACACATAGTAAGAGTCTGAAGCCAATTTTGAAATCGGATATTCCATATTCCAAGTCCAACACCAACTTCCACTCCACCACTTAGCTTCCTCTAGTAGATCTTAATATAATCTACAGATGAATAAAATCACTGTTCTTCAGAGCCAGAAGGAATGTTAGATAGCTTCTAGGTCACCCTCATTATTTTACAAATGAGAAAATTGGGGCCCAGAAATATGATTTGTTCTCATGTAAGTTCTCTACTTGTAAAATTACTTGCCTATTAGATGTTGGTGAGCTTTATTTTGTTCTTTTATTTTTTCCCCATAAAAGCAGCTCCTTGTCTTATTAGTTCAATGGTTTTCTTACGTTCAATTTTGGCAATATCTCCTTTGATTTTAAGGATTTCAATCTGGTGTTTAATTAGGGATTTTAAATTCGTTCTTTTGCGATTTCTTTTTACATAAAATTAAATCCTTGTCTTGTGTATTAGGTTTAATAGTTTTCTTGTTTTTAATTTGTTCTTTTTCTAGTATTGCTTTTTTCATAAAACCATCTCCTGTCAGTTGTTAGAAAAATATAGTTGCTGCAAAAGTTACAAATTGATGACCACTTTTAAAAGAAGTCTGCCACTGCCTGTGAGACCTTAAGCAAGCCACTTAACCTATCAAGACAGCAGTTTCAAATGCAAAAGAGAGGCTTGAACTGTGATGCCGCTAAGGTCTCTTAATAAAAGAAGGTTGTCTCATGGAAGTGATCTTTTTTTTTTTAATTTGAAAATTTTTAATTTAGAATATTTTTCCATGGTTACATGATTCATGTTCTTTCCTTCCCCTTCTCTCACTCCCCTCCCATCACCAACAAGCAATTCCACTGGGTTTTACATGTGTCATTGATCAAGACCTATTTCCATATTATTGATATTTACACCAGGGTGATCGTTTAGATTCTGCATCCCCAATCATATCCCCATCGACCCATGTGATCAAGCAGTTGTTTTTCTTCTGTGTTTCTACTCCCAGTTCTTTCTCTAGATGTGGATAGCGTTCTTTCTCCCAAGTCCCTCAGAATTGTCCTGGATCATTGCATTGCTACTAGTACAGAAGTCCATTACATTCGATTGTGCCATAATGTATCCTTCTCTTTGTACAGTGTTCTCCTGGTTCTGCTCCTTTCACTCTGCATCAATTCCTGAAGGTCATTCCAGTTCACATGGAATTCCTCCAGTTCATTACCATGGAGGTGATCTTAGAAATCACCTTGTTCAATTCCGTAATTTTACAGAGGAAGAAATGGACAAGAAGGAAGAAATTCTACAAAGGTAGAATTTGAACTGAGTTGTCTCACCACCTTTTTTTGGAGGGGAGAGTGGGAAGAAAGGGTAATTTAGGCAGCATTTTACTGTTCTACAGAATTCTTATCAAAAGAATTGTTGCACTGAATTTGCATGTGCTGGTTAACAGAGTATTATCTTATATTTAGAATGATGGATAAAGACATTTATAACACCAAAACTGAATTGTAACTATTTATTAAGCATTTTCTTAGGCGTTGGATTAAGTACTGGGGATACAAAGAAAAGCCAAAACTAGTCTCTTTGCTCAAGGAGTCCACAGTCTCATGGGGGAGACAACATTCAAGCAATTTTGTACAAATAAGGTAGAAACAGGAAAAATCAGAGTAGTCAGCTAAGGGAAGGAACAATAAGAAGGACTTGTGGAGCAGCTAGGTGGCTCAGTGGATAGAGAGCCAGCCTGGAAATGGCAGGTCTGGGGTTCAAAGCTGACCTCAGACACTTCCCACCTGTGTGATCCTAGGCAAGTCATTTCACCCCAACTTACCTAGCTCTTACTGCTTTTACTTGGGTTTTTTAAAAAAAGGGAGTCAGGAAATAAAGATGAGGATGGAGAATTCTAAGCCTGTGAGGTCAGCCAGTGAAAATGTCCACAGTTGAGAGGCGGAGGAACAGCAAGAAGCCTAAAGTTCCTGGATTGCTGAAGTAGAGTAATACATAGGAATCCTGGAAAGGTAGGAAAAGCCTAGTTATGGAGGACTCTCAAATCCAGAGGCTTTGATCCTGGAGGCAATAGGGAGCCTTTGGAATTGACTGAGCAAGTATGGGCTCACATGGCCAGGTGTGCTTTAGGAAGAGCAATTTAAGAGCGGAGTGGAGGATAGATTGGAGTGGGAAGAGACTTGTGGCAAAGTAGACCAACCAGTGGGCTACTGTAATAGTCCAGGTGTGAGGTGATGAGGGCCAGCTTCTTGGTGGTGAAAGTGTTCAAACAGGAGAGAATTGATAGGACTTGATAGAACACAGAAGAGGGCATGTGTGAAAGAGAGCAATGAGTTAAAGTTGTGGGCTTGAGTGATTGGGCAGATGGGGGGGTCAGCCTCCAGAGAGGTGGAATAGGGGAGGATTTGGGGAAACAATAATGGGTTCAGTTTGGACACTCCGAGTTGACAATATCTACAGGATATCCAGTCTGAGATGTCTAATAGTTAGAGGAATGAATAGGTACAAGAATAATCTGTAGAGAGGTGATAACAAAATCTCTTGGAGTTGATGAGTTTGCCATGGGGTACAACAAAAGGGAGAGGATAAAGGGGTACAGAGGGGTCAAAAAGGACCAGGATTGAGAAACTGTCATTTGACGTGGGTGTCTATAGGTACTGAGGAAGCAGCTTGCAATCAGGGAGCAAATGAAGATGAGAGAGAAGGGATGATAGAGGAGAAAATTTGCTGGAGAAGACAGGTTGGAATAGGATCCATTGGGTCTGAAAAGGGCTAATGCCTTGATAAGAAGAGTCCCCTCTTTGAGTGAAACCAGTGAAGCAGGAAATAGTGGCAGAAGGCATCTGAGATGAGGAGGAGATAAAAGAGAGTTTGATGAATTGCCTGTTTTTTTCAGTTAAAATATGAGGCAAAGTTCTTAGAGCATAAAGGTCAGGAAGGCAGGAGAGGTTTGGGCAGGATAAAAAATTTTGGAAAAACTGTTGTCAGTGGAATAAAGAATAGATTTGGGAGGAATAAAAGGATTGCCTAGAAGCAGTGAGAATCCATTGAGATTATGTAACATGAAGCTACAATGGACCTAGTTGGCATATTTTCATAATTTTCTCCACCTTTGTTCAGCAGCAAGTAGAGTAGGGGTAAACACAGAGAGGATGGTAGGAGGTGACTTAAGAGAAGAGACAGTGTAGACATGAAATGGGTCATCTAGTGGGGCAAGGTATAGAAGGGAGGTGAGACTAGCCAGTACAGGGGGGATGGTCTATTAAAGAATTGAGGGAAAGAGGAATTAGAGGTCGCAATACAACCTAAATTCTTTGAACCACGAAGTCATTTATGTGAATGTTCACATCTTTTGGAAAATTCCCCAAATTAGACCAAAGAGAAAAAAGTTGCAGATAATCACTTTATTTAACAAAAACAAAGTTTTAAAGAGGAAAATTTTAAATGAAAGTTGTTACATGGCAGTTAAAATCACTTTTGGGGATTATGTTTGACATCTTTGATTTTACCTACAAATGAAAAAAGTAATAATCTGTTCTAGTCAGTTTACAATAAGCAAGTGATCTTGGTAGACACTGATAAGCCTTCCCTCTTACAAGAGCACATGAGCTGGAGACTTCTGCATGTCTAGTGGCTCTGTTTGCTTTGACTGCTGGCCATTCTTCGGTGGTTCTCAATGGCTCTTCTAAGTACCACATCTTGCACAAGGTCTGTCAGCTTTACATCTGTATGGCTACAGCCAACTTTGGGGCAGCTATCAGAGAGGAAAAATGACAACAAATTCAATTAATCCAGAGATTCTATAATTGATATTAATTTATAAAATAGCAATGTCACATCTTTAATGGAGGTTAAGAGGACTACAATTAGTGCTTTCCCTCATCAACTTATTTAATATTTAAATTTTAAAATGGGAACCTGTTGCCAAAAGAAGTTTCAAGTCTTTAAAAACAGGAAAGATCCACCTGCCTGGTACTGTTTAGACGGTAGTTCTAAAAGCATCTAAAAGCAGAGGGCTGTTCTTCCCATTCTTATGACTAATAGCAACTGTCTTCACTTAGCACTGTGTTTTGTTAACAGTCTAATATATTTATCATATAATAATTATATTATAACTATCTCTCCCTATTAGTGGGTAAGTTCCAAGAGGGCAGAAACTGTCTTATCTCAACTTTGCATTTCTCCCACAGAATAGCACAGCACTTTCCAAAGAGTATTTAATGATGTTTTATTTATTTCAATCATTCAAAATAATCCATTTCTCATTTTAAAAAAATTTGAAGAAAGAAAATCCAAAAGCTAAAAGCCTCTTTAGGTAGTCAAAAAGTCTTTCTTAAATAGCTGTTTCATGAAATGCATTGTGCTAGGTGAGATACAAAGACCAAAGGAAGATAAATACACAAATAATCATGTATAATATGAGCTCTAAGTACATAAAATGTCTAATCAGAGAAGCTTGAGAGATTTAGAGAAGCAAAAGTTCTCTATACCAGAATGGTTGAGATAGATAATAGTACATTGAGATCTTTACCAGTACAACAAACCCAAAGTTCCCATCCTTTACACTTTGGTAAAATGGAGTGATGAATGTAGGAAATTCTTGGATTAGGACTCTAAGCGATCTAAAGAAAATCACTATAATAATGCACACTAGATAGGCAAATTTCATAAAATAACCTAAAGAACAGCTAGCTACTGGGGAGGGAAAGAGGCCTCATGGTTTGAAGTAATGGAAAGAACTGGGAACTTGGACTCAGAAATACCTCTGTTCTAGTCCCAGTTCTGCAATTTGGCATGTGCTTGACCTTGGGTCTTGAATTTGTCATATGAAAAATGAGGATAATAATCCTTTCTCTAACTACTTCACAGGATTGTTGTGAAAAAAGGTCTGTAACTAGAAATGTGATAGTTGGATATGAACTTATTCTTCTTTCTCCTCCATACAGCATGGCACATAAACCTCAATGATCCAGACACTGAGTAATGTTTTGGATAGGGAAGTGAACTGGGAGGTGGTGAAGACCTCCTGATGACATAATATGGTTTTGATTAGTAAAACAACAGACATTCTGAGAATAACTGATGGATTCAACCTCACAGAAAGTTAGTTTTAGTTTGGCTAAATGTAAAGAGATGTACTTACTAGGGAGAGGAGGGGAAGTCACTATACATAAGATTGAACTAAGTTAACTTCTCAGGAAATTAAAAAATAAAACATAATGATGCAAGGAGCAACAATTCCCTCAAGGTGCTTTTTACCAAATGAAATCACAAAAAACCTTAATAACACCATCACACCATGGACAAGGGCACTCCCACCTCCAGAGTAATAGCACAGAGAAACATTTTATAGGCATTAGTCCATTAATCCCTACAACACCCTGGTGAGCCAGTCAGGTGTGTCAGTTCCCTACCTTAAGCTCTCATATCATCATAGTTGAGAACTCGGGGCTTTGGAGGACAGGCTTGGTTTTTGAACTTATGTCACCAAAGAGGACAGAACATTCTATTTAGGCAAAGAGCTGTCTAGTGGGTTTGTGAGGCTTAAGGAGTGCCCAAGCCAAAGCCAACTAGGTACCAGGATCTGGCGGCAAAGCCTGACTAAAAGCTAGAAGTTCTTGAAACCTTTAGGATTTAAATATATTATCCAAAAGCAACAAAGGAAAAAGGTAGATAGATAAGGCCAACCAGTGAGACTAGATGCCTCATGGCAGGCATAGTGAGTTACCCTATTATGCACATCTTTATTCTCAAATAAAAAAAAAAGGGAGGGGGATTAGGGGAAGAGGAAAATTATTCTTTCCAAAACTTCCCTTAGAGAGAGGTAATGAATGATTTTCATTTTCCAAATAAGGAAACTGAGTTTCAAAGAGGTCAAGTGACTTTCCTATGTTAAGAACTAGTAAAGAGGCAGAGCAGAGACTCAAACTCAGGTTGTCTAAATCAAAATCCACTCATCTTTTCAGTGTGCCCCTCTCCCCTTTCTCTTAGCAGAGGGTTTCAAGTAATACTTTACCAATAATAATTGAGGTCATCATATATGAGTTTGCTTTTCTCTACAATGACATACCTTAAATCTTCTACTATGCCCCTTTCTCCTTCAAGGGAAGCTCTCTGCTTGTGCCCTTAGTCCTACACTTTGCTGATTCTTCTTGGAGCTGCTTCCTTGCCCACCCCACTACCCCAGATATCATCTCTCTTTAAACACTAGCTCTTTTCTTGCTGTCTACAAATATGCTTAAATCTCCAAGAAACTCTTCACTTGACCATGACATTCCCTTCTAATCTTTCTTCTCTTTCAGAGCTCGTTATACTTATAGGAGTTATCCATAGTTCTCTCTCCTTGCTGATTCCATTTCCTTACCTCCCACTCATCTTCAGTTTATTATAATTTGACTTTTGTTACATCACTCAGCTGAGACTGCTCTCAACAATGTCATCAACAATCTCTTAATTGGACTTTTCTCAGTTTTCATCCTTCCTAGCATCTCTGAAGCTTCTGGCATTATTGACCATTCTCTCTTCCTGGATACTCTCTTCTCCTTAGGTTTTCCTTCTCACTCTCCTCTGTCTCTCAACTATAATAATACCCTAATTATTTTTTCTGCTTTTAGTATTTCCCCTCTCTCTCATTATAACTCCTTTTCATCATTTGTTATATCACAACATTATATCACTATTCACATACCATATATTTATTCATCCATTCCCCAAATGATAGGCACCTCTTTAGCTGGAGTTCTTTGCCAATGCAAAAAGAGCTGCTATTGTACATGTGGGTCCTTTTCCTCTTTATTTGATTTCTTTGGGATCTAGGCCTATGAGTGCTATTGCTAGGTCAAAGAGCATGCAAAGTTTAATTGTTTTTTTGGACAGAGTTCCAAATGACTTTTCAGAATCACCAGAATAATTCAGAATTCCACCAAGAGTGCACTAAAGTTGATACTCTTCCAGCCCTCCTGATAATGGTTATTTCTCTTTTTAACCTTCTTTAACTATCTGATGGATATGAAGTAGAACCTAATTTCTTTTAATTTGCACTTCTCTAATTATTAAGTAACTTTTTCCTATTGTTACTGATAATTTGCATTTCTTCCCTAGAGAACTATGTTCTTATCAACTGAACACTTATCTATTGGAAAATGGCTCTTAGTTTTATATCTGTATCAATTTCCTTTATATTTTGGATTTTATATTTTTATCAAAGAAATTTGCTATAAAGATCTTTTTTAGTGTTAACTGTTTCCTCTCTAATTTTTTTTTGTTAGTCTCAAAACATCCTTTCTTCAGAAAAAGGGGCCATCAATATGTTAACGGATTAATACCTCATTGTCTTTGCTATTTACTCATTTTCTATGACTATATCAATTATAGTGGGGAGGTAGGTGGGAAAGCAAATTCCTTGTCCCTTAAACTTATAAGTCTTGGATATCTGACCTTTATAATTATTGGTAGGCTTGTTTTTCCCTTGACTTTTGATATACTGATTAATGACTCTTATGTATGTGAATCAGTTCCCTTTATATCTTAGACATCAGATATTTAGCTGAGAAACTCACTGCAAAGATTTTCCCACTTCAGTTGTTCCCCTTCTAACTACACTAATTTTGTTTGTCTGGAAATTTTACTATTTTATATAATCAAAATGGTCCATTTTATCTCTTTTGATCCTGTCTATCCCTTACAATAAAGAACTTTCCCAATATCTACAGTTATGAAAAGCATCTCATTCTCTGTTAATATCCAAAGTAACCATTTCAAGTTGATTGTGCTATGTGGGGTAAGATGTTGGCAGAAACTTAATTTTATGTCCTGACTCAAATCTAGAGCATGTTCAGTTTGATGCGATGCTTGAATGTACAGACAAAGCTAAGGATTGAATTGTCAAAGGAAGATGATAGGAATTGGAAGGAATGAGGGCAAGAACAAGGAATTAACCCTAAAGAGTGAGAAGGACTCTTTTTCTGTGACAAGAAAAATATGGAGTGAAAGTTCTAAAAGGGCTGAGTAATGGGAAGAGAGGAGCTTAGGGCATTCATATTAAAGAAAAAGAAACTAAATTTCAGCTTTCTATAGTAGTGTTGCTGAATAGTTAGTCCAAATCTAGTGAGTCCTTGGGTTTACCAAATACTACATTACTGTGTCTTTGCTTATACGTCTCTTATACATGATTTGTTTCAATGGTCAAATTTCCTATTTTTTATGCTGTACCAAAGAGTTTATGAGGCAGCCAGATGGCTAAGTAGATACAGCATTGGGCCAGGAGTCAAGAAGACCTGAATTCAAATCCTGCCTCAGACACATACAAGCTGTATGACTGGGCAAATCACTTAGCCCATTTGCCTTAATCTACTGGAAAAGGAAATGGCAAACCATTTTTGACAAGAAAATCATATGAAACATAGTGGCATGATAGGGCCCACAAGTTCACGAAGACTTGGAGATGACTGAACAACCACCACCAAAGAGTTTTAGTGATCAGTACTTTGTATTGTACTTTGAGATGTGGGACTGCTAGGACCTCTCCTGGATCACTTGCTTTGTCGTAGCAGAGGGACTTTAATAGTAAAGTGATAGGTCACAATTCTGACAAAAGGTAATCCACTGAAGCAAGAAATGGCAAACCATGATGATATCTTTGCCAAGAAAAGCTCATGGACAGTATTAAAATGACAAAAGATACAGAAGATGAGTCCCTCAGGTCTGGGGAAGAGCAGAGGACAAGCCCAAGTAGCACCAGCACTAATGAAACAGCTGGGCCAAAGCCAAAAGGAAACTCAGCTGCAGATGTATCTGGTGACTAAAGGAAAGTCTGATGCTGTAAAGATCAATATTGCAGAGGAACCTGGAATGTAAGATCTAAAAACTAAGGTGGCTCTCGTTCTTGAATTCTTTCTGGGTGCTTGCAGTATTTTTCCTTTGACCTGGAAGCTCTGGATTTTGGCTCTAATGTTCTTGGGAGTTTTCATTTGGAGGTTTCTTTTTTTTTTTTTTTTTTTTTTTTAATTTTAAACCCTTGACTTCTGTGCATTGACTTATAGGTGGAAGAGTGGTAAGGGTAGGCAATGGGGGTCAAGTGACTTGCCCAGGGTCACACAGCTGGGAAGTGTCTGAGGCCAGATTTGAACCTAGGACCTCCCGTCTCTAGGCCTGGCTCTCAATCCACTGAGCTACCCAGCTGCCCCTGGGGGTTTCTTTTAAGAAGTGACTGGCAGAATTTTTTCTATTTCCATTTTGCTCTGGGGTCCTAAGAGATTTGGGCAATTTTTTAAAAGAGATTTTTTTTTCTAAGTAAGTACAGATTCTAAGGCAGAACAACAAAAACGAATAGGTAATTGAGGTTATGTGACTGCCCAGGATCACGCAACTAGGAAGTGTCTGAGTCTTAATTTGAACCTACTCCTCCCAACTCCAGGCCTGGCACTTTTATCTACTGTGCTACCTTAGCTTTCCCCTGGTTTTTAGATTTCTTAAAATGTCTATGGCTTTTTCTTCTTCTTCTTCTTTTTTTTTTTTTTTGGTCATGGCATTTGGATAGTCCAATGATTCTTTTTTTTTTTTTTTTTTTTTTTTGAGTGGGGTATAAATTCTTACCTTCTATTTTACAATTAACACTAAGAATCAGTTCCAAGGCAGAAGAGCAGTAAGGGCTAGGCAATTGGAGTTAAGTGGCGTGTGCAGGGTCACACAGGTAGGAAGTGTCTGAGGCCACATTTGAACTCATGATGTCCCATCCTCTAAGCCTGGCTTTCTACACCAGAGACGCTAATGTCTAACGATTCTTAAAATTTCTCTCTTTGATCTACTTTCTGGTCCAGTAGATTTTGCTGTAAGACACCTTACATTTTCTCCTATTCTTTTCAGAGTTTAAACTTAGTTATATTTCTGCTTATTTCACAGAGACATTAGCATCTCTGGTGTATTCAGGGAATCTGTCCTTGGGACAAAGTTTTGTACTTCATGTTGTTATTCTTCAGTCATGTCTAATACTTTGTGACCCCATGGGATTTTCTTAGCAAATATACTGTAGTAGTTTTGCCATTTCCTTCTCCAGTGGATTAAGGCAAACACAGGTTAAGTGACTTGCCCAGGGTTACACAACTTCTAAGTATCTGAGGCTGGATTTGAAATCAGATCTTGACTCCAGGCCCAGAATTCTATCCACTGAGCCACTTGTCTCTATGTTGTCTCCATGTGCCTCAAGTGCTAAGCTATTGCAATCCTTTCCAATTCCTTTTCCATTTCCCTCCCCAATGATATCCTCATTCATCTATAAAAACCTTTTAAAACTCTTTTTTGAAACTCAATTCAACTTTTGGAATTCTAGTTGAATTTGTACCCAAGCTGCGTCTTTCTTAAAGACTTTGAACGTCTATATTGTATGGTCATTCTCTTTTTTTTAGAACTTGGGTCTTGAATGTTCTTGTCACCACAACATATTTAAGGTAGGATTCTCTTTTTGTTTGTTAATTCTTTCGGCATATTTCCTTGACTTTGGATTGTATATATATATATGTATGTATGTGTGTGTGTGTGTGTATAAATATATATAACCTAGCAAAAAATTCATAAGGGGGTGGAGGGACTCTGAAAGCAAATCCTCACATTTTTTCTCTCATTTTATGTATATCTGATGTATAAATTTATATTTTTGCCTCTACCACTTACTAAATGCATAATCTTGGGCAATCACTTAAACCTTCTTGGATGTTTCCTTAATTGTAAAATAAGGGAATTAAATTAGAGATGGCCTCTGAGATCCCAGATAGCTCCAGATCTATGATCCTAAAAGTCATAACAATAATGACTTTAGAATTTTAGATCTCAGAGATCATCCAGGTCAACTTCCCCCTCATTTTAGAGATAAGAAAATGGAGGTTCAGCAAGAAGAATTGACTTGCCCTTGATTCACAAGAAGTTTACAGACGTGAATGTGGGCCTTTTGACCCTCCATCCAATGCTCTTTCAACTACATAATAATGCTCTGCTCTCTGAATAACTTACGCCTTTCCCACACCCTTCCTGAGCAATTTATAAAATTTCCCCTCATGTTGTATTTTTATTCTATTCTAGTTAGCTTTCATATTTATGCAACTAGTGAGCTGAATCTGATTGAGAGTGAATGTTTAAGTATTCCTTCCTCTGATTCTGCCAAGTTTGAAATATCTGCTTGAACAAAATGCTTGTGATTTGCTGTGGTAAAGGAAAGAGCTATAGCTTTTTTTCTTCCTCGTGAACTTACCATGCCTTTTTCATTCTTTTGTGTTTCGACTCAATAATTCTTCTAATGGCTTCCTCTTCATAGGTGTGTCCACATACTTTATTTTTCACTGGTTTCTTCATTTCCAACTGTAATCAAGAAGATTGGGTTTACAGGAATGATGACAATCACCTTCCAGTCAGCTTACTAAATTACCATTATCAGGAGTTGGGATTTCAAGCACTAGCTTTTTTATGTTTAATTTTCCATTCTTGCAGGGAAAGATAACAATTATTAAAGCACCCCACCAACACGGAATCATGCAGAACGAATGGAAGCATTAATTTATCACTATATTCCTTGATTGACTGGCAGTCAAAAAATTCCAGTAGTATTTCATTTTATTGGCTCCTATTTGAGCTTTTATCTCACTATTCAATTCCTTCCGCCCTCTACTCCAGATATGAAATCAAATCACTTTATGGCTGGGTGAATAAGTCAGTAAGCACCTCTTCTATTAGAATATCTATTTAAGGCAAAGTACCTGAGTAATGGGGCAAATGAAGTTGGTCTGACTTTGGGTCACAATCATATCTTCATCTATTTGTTCTTCTGTTTCATCATCAGTTACGGGGAGTCCACCTGTCAAAAAAAAATCAACCAAGGGAAATATACTTTTGAAGGTAACATTTTATTCGTTGAAAAGACACAGTACAAGTCCTATGCGGTACAGTTTAAACTAGTGGAAACAATATGGGTCAGCTCTCATTTAATCCTCACTACAACTCTATGAAGTAAGTAGGGCAAGAAATATTGTATTCATTTTATATCTGAGGAAACTGGCGCTCACTGAGGGAATGGGACAAAGGTCTCTAGAGCTGGCACATAGAAGAACTAGGACTTGCCACTGGGCATTCTAAAGCCTAGCTCAGTGAGCTCTCCACTCCATCACCTGACCACTCCTTTTGGAATAACAGACAGAGGCTATGTGGCTTACTATTTAATGTTTGGCAACAGAAGAAGCATCAGATCAAAGAGAGGAAAATCTTTTTACAGGTATTCCTTCAGAGTTCATTCTAGTGGACATTTCACTGGGATGACAGTGATGATTGACTTTTTATCATGTTGGAAAATCATAGGGTCATAGAGCTACACAGTCAATTAGCTTTTATTAAAGCACCCATGCGCCAGATACCTTAACTACAAAGCAGATAAAAACAATCCCTGCCCTCAAGGAGCTCACATTCTAAAGCAGGAAATAACATGCAGAACATGCATATAAAGTAGAGATAGTACAAATGGAAGGTAATCTCAAAGGAAAGAGATTGAATGGGAGGTTTGGCAGAGATCTGAGCTGAACCAGAAAGGACCTCTTCTAATTAGATCATCTCATTTTATGGATGAAGAAAGTGATTCCGAGAGAGATTAAATAATTTTAACTTGCCCAAGTTTACACAGGTAGTGAAGTATCAAAGGCAGAATTTGAACCAAGGTCCTCTAGTCTCAAAATCAATAATATTCTTTCTGCTCTACCACTCTGGGAAATATAATTATAGATGAAAAAACAGATGTTGAAGACAACAAAATCGGCCTTTGTTTTTTTTTTTCTTTTTCTGAATTTCAGTGTTGAGGAAGCAAGCAAGGACAACTCAAATGTGGTACCCACAAACAGGGAAGGATGAGTAGGAAACTTGCCAATTGTAGGTAATTACTGACATCAGTGATCATGAAAGGAGAAGGTGAGCAAAACTGAGAATGAGGAAGAAATGTCAATGGTGACTAATAGCTCAAAGAGTGGGAAATGAAAACACTGAGGACTTTGCAACATCTAAAGTCTACTAGAGACAAACATTTTCTTCAGTGGAAAACTATGTTTATTTAAAGCAACATAAAAAGAATTCTACCAACACGTCTGTCCCATTTGGGAAAAAAATACAAAACCGGAATGAGAAATGGTAATTCTCAAAACTGGGAGAAAAAAATTTATAGAAAGGCAGGAGAAAAAATGTAAAAGACAAAGCATAAACTCTGAGATTCTACAGTATTTTATAAACAAATAAAAATGTGGCCCTGTTATTTATATATATTAACTTAGACATTAAAAGAACATGAAAACATTAGAAAACACGTCAAAAAGCAGGTGAGAATATAGGGCCACTATTAAAACGACAGTTTGGGGAACTAAAAGTGATTTTGGAGTTTGGCTAATCCAAGGTCTTTATTTTATAGATGAGGAAATAAACCCAGGGAAGAGAATAGATTTGCTCAAGGTCACAGAGAAAGTAGTTAGCTAGCTAAATTTATTACTATATTTTCTTCCTTGGCTAGGTAAGTTTTTTGATTTGCTCTTGCTTAGCAGAAACCAAACCAAGAGTTCTTATTCTTATTCTCTGGCCCATTAATATGTTTTAAGAAATATTTTGATAACCTTATTTCCATATAATTGGTTTCCTTTGTAATCTCAGGTTATTTATTTTATGCATTTAAAAACATTCTGAGTTCCACAGGCTTCACTAGATTGCCAAAGGTTAAGATCCCTGATCTAAACAGTAAAAACTTAATTTTCATGGAGGGTCTGCTTAACCCAAATGTAGCAAGCTTGGGCAAAGTATGTTTTTTTAAAGTCTATACACATACATACATATCTACACAAATATATAGCTATATACAAACATACATCCAATTCACTGGACAATTCTACATTTTAGGAATATCACACAAAGTTCCATATTTCTAGTTCAATTCAGATTCATGGACACAACTACACTGTAAGGGCAGGAAGTAAATATATGTCTTACAATTACAGTAGGCTGTGCGGTAATTACAAAGGAGAATCCAGACATGGTCTTGTGGTCAGAAAATGCATTTGGTCATGGCCACACACAGACCTAGTATTAGTCAGTAAGAAGTCTGTCCTCAGGCAACTGAAATTTGGCTACCACGTTAGTCAGCCTTTTGTATGAAAGCCAGAAATAAAAGTTGATTACTATGTACTTTTTCAATTAGGCATGCACACATTTTTCTAAAAGCATCTCTTTCCTGTAAATTAGTAGCACATGAAGGAAATACTTTACAAATCTTTGCTGCTTGGTGTAAAATGTTTATTGAACTTGTGGTCATATATAATTTTACTTCTACTATTCCAAGATGGTATATTTTAGGATCATGAATTAGTGCTTTGTGGCTCTCAGTATCCATGATGGGTAAAAACAAAATAATAATTATCACAAAATATGAGATTTTAGGAGGAACATCAGTAGTCATCAAGCCCACGTCAGACACAATGAATATTCTCTCTAGAACATACCTGACATACGGTTATCTTGAAGACTGCCAAGGAGGTGGAAACCATCACTTCCCAAAGCAGCCTAATCCACTTTTGGGACATCACAACTTATTAGGAAAAGTCCAATTTTATACCTTTGCGACATCTACCTAATGCTCATGGGTTGACCCTTCAGCTCCAAAAAGCCATATCTAATCTCTCCTCCATATGGCAGTCCTTCAAAAACCTGAAGTCAGGTAGCTATTATGTTTCCATTGAGTCTTCACTTCTTTCAGGCTAAAAATTTTCCAGTCCTTTACCTGATGGCCACTTGGCCTAAAAGCCCTTCAGCTGGATGCCCTCCTTTCCTCTGGTATATTCTGGCTTATTAATAATGCCCTTCTAAAACTGTGGTGCCTAGAACTGAATATAATACTCCACATTAGTGCTTTCAAGGACAAAGAGCCCAAGGGGTTGATTATTTCTCCATTGAAGCTATACCTATCAAATCAGCCCAAGACTGCTTTAGCTTTTGTGTCAGCTACTCACATTGTTTATGGTCCACTAAAACGTCATGGTCTTATTCAGGCAAACTGCTGCCTAATGATGCCTCCTTTATTATGTAGTTGATTTTGGATATCTAATAACAAAACTTTATATTTATCCCTACCAAGTTTCTGGCAGGTAGGTGGTGGTACAGTACATAGACACCAAGGCTTGAAATTAGGAAGAATTATCTTCATGAATTCAAATATGCCTTCAGACGCTTATTAGCTGTGTGACCTTGGACAAGAAACCATGTTTGTCTCAGTTCTTCATTTGTAAAATGAACTAGAGAAGACAAGGACAAACTACTCCAGCAATTTTTGCCAAGAAAACCCCAAATGGGGTCACAGAGAGTCAGACACGACTGAACAACAACAACTGAGTTTCATCTCAGAATTAGCCCAATGTTCTCACCTGTCAGGATCTTTTTGGATCTGTCATCTACCATGTGAAGTAATCTTCCCAGATTTGGATGAATGTCCTGTTTTTATCCAAGTCATTCACACAGAGGTCAAACAGCACAAGGCCTAGTGAAGCTCCCTGCAGTTCTTCTTCCATGATGACAATGAACCATTAAACTGACGTCTTTTAATGACATCACTGAACTAGTTCTGCATCCATTTGTATGAATTATTATCTAGTCCTTATCCCTCCATTTTCTACACAAAAATAGTATGATATATTTTGACAAGAGCTTTGCTAGAATTTAGGCAAATTATGTACAAGCAGTATTTCCCTCATCTAATAGTTTAGGAATACTGTCGAAAGAGGAAATGAGATGAGTCTGATAAAATCTATTCTTGATGATTACCATGCTGCCTACATTCCAGTTATCATCTTCATCTTCCCTACACTGAAACCTTGGATTCCACCCCTGGGACCCTATGCTCTGAGGTGAGCTTTAGCTCATACTCTTCTTTAACCCTTTATGTAGGGTCTTCTTGCTTTGAGGGCAGGGTCTGCCTTGCATGCTTTTATTTGTATCCCCACAATGTAGCATAGTGCCTGGCAATCAGTAAACACTTTATAAATGCTAATGCCTCTGTCTCAGTCTCTCCTTCCCCCTCTCCTCAGTACTGGCTGTTTGTAATCACCATTTCCCTTTCTAGCTATTCACTAATTTCTGTTCTAGAATTTTCCCAGGAATTGAATTCAAGTTCATTCATTGATCGGCCTATAGTTTGCAGACTCTGTTCCCTTTTGGAAAATTGAGAAAACACTTGCCATTCTCTAATCTGGTGGTTACTCTACCTGTTCTCCACAGTATTTCAGATTTAGCTTATAGTGGCTGTCTTTCAGGACTTGAGGATGTAATTCCCCTGGGCCAAGTGACCTAAATTCATCAAATGCAGCTAAGTTGGCACACCTCTGGTGTGAGGGCTTGGCAAGCTTTTTTTTTTTTTTTTCCCAGTGCTGTTTTACTCCTTCTACTCTTTTACTCCTTACTTGTCACCCAGCTCACCTGTGGCTCCAAGAAGCTGTGGCATGGACAGAGGCCATACCCTGGTAAAACCATCTTGGCAGTCTGACTATACCATGTTGTGTAAATGACAGGCCTCAAACTTGTAGGTGAGTTAGTGGGATATCTACCCCAAACACGTGAAGACTTTCTCCAGCAGAATGAGCAGATGAAAATTTGTTCCATCAGCCACAAAAGCAGCAGAAGCAGGGGCTATGAAGTACCTAGAGCCTGGTCAGACATCAAAGATGCCAGGGTCGTCTACTGTATCCCAGGCCATCATTAGTTGTCCTGATTTTTGTCTTGCCATTAGACTTTGATGATTCTGGAAAAGAGAGTGAGGCTGACAACTTTATGTGACTCTACCTCACTTAAATCCAATTTATACTCCAGCCAAAATACATCACCCACTGATTGACCACAACATAGACCTCAATATAATGTTATCATCTTGGTTCTCTTCAAGTACAAAGGGCAATAATCAACTAACTTATCTTGAGTATAAACTAACTATCTGTTAATCATTTTGTTCTGTTGTTTCCAAAATCTCACTGATTTGGAATTTGAAATAATTTAGATTTTTATTGAGCAAAATGCTAAATAATTTATTATTTTCAAAATGCTTATGTTCTTCCTTGGGGGAAAAAAGAAATTATGCAGTTCAACAAATCAGTATCTTTTCAAATCAAGAGGGTAATTTTAATGAATAGCTTATATTTATATAGCTCATTATGAGGATGAAGCATTTTAATACATTATCCTATTTTATTTTTGCAGAATTCCTGTGAAGTATGTAATGTCAATATTTTTATCACTAATTTACTGATGAGGAAGTTGAGACTCAGAGAGGTTAAGGGGATAAAACAGAATCTGTAAACTATAGGCCAGGGAGCTTAGGTTTGATTCCTTGTAAAACATCTAGAAAAAGAAGCAGAGATCACAAAGAACCATCCTGGCTTCAACAAAAATAGACTAACCTCATTTCATTTTGACAGCTGACTAGAGGACTATTTTATGTATAGTTTGCTTAAACTTTAGCAAAGTAGTTGATAGTCTCTCATGATATTCTGTGGACAAGATGTAGAGATGTATGTCAAGAAATAACTAGGTAGATTTGATACAAAACATAGTCTCAAGTGGTCAATGTCAGCTTGGAAGGAGATCTCCAATGAAATACCCCAGGATTTTGCATTGTGTCTCTGTGTTATTAACGTTTTTTATCAATGACTTGGCTCAAGTCTAGATAGCTTTGAAGTATAGCTAAAACACTTGATGAAATCAAGATGCAAAAAAGATGGTGACAGACTAGAACATTGGAGCTAAATCTAATAGATCTGAAGTATCATAGGGATGAATCTGATTTGTATACTTCAATTCAAAAAACTCAACTTCACAAGTACATGATGGGGTAGAATGGCTAGATGGCAATTCATCTGAAAAGGAACAAGAAATTTTCGTGTATTTCAATATAAATAAAGGGTGTGATATGATACGGCAGCCAAGAAAGCTGATGCAATTAAAATTTTTGTTTTATATTTTTTCCTCAGATTACATAGTTACAATTTAAAAAAATCACTTTTTGACACATGATCCATGTTCTCTCCCTCCCTCTCCCCTTTTTGAGGTAGTAATATAATAAAGGTTATACACGTGCAATCTTGCAATACATAATTTCATGCTCATTATGTGGTGAAAGAATATATTGCACTTACACTAGAGAAAAATTTATGAAGGAAATAAAGTGAAGAATAGCATGCTTCAGTCTGTACTCAGACTATCAGTTCCTTCCACAGCAGTTGATAGCCTTTTTCATCATGAGTTCCTTGGAGTTGGCTCACTGCCATTCACAGCTGATCATCATTTATAATTGCTGTTACTGTGTACAACATTCTCTTGGTTCTGCTTACTTCACCACTTTGCATCACATATATTCATAAGTCCAGATTATTTTTAATAATTGTCTTCTATGTAATTTCTTATGGTGCAACAATATTCCATTGCAAGTATATACCACAACTTGTTCAACCATTCCCCAATTGATGGACATCCCTTCATTTTCCAAATTGTTGCCACCACAAAAAGGGCTGCTATATGGGGCAGCTGGGTAGCTCAGTGGATTGAGAGCCAGGCCTAGAGACAGGAGGTCCTAGGTTCAAATCCGACCTCAGACACTTCCCAGCTGTGTGACCCTGGGCAAGTCACTTGACCCCCATTGCCTACCCTTACCAATCTTCCACCTATAAGTCAATACACAGAAGTTAAGGGTTTAAAATTAAAAAAAAAAAAAAAGGCTGCTATAAATATTTTTGTGCAGCTAGGTCTTTCCCCCTATCTTTGATTCCTTTGAGATAAAGACCTAGCAGTGGTATTTCTCATCAAAGGGCATAAATAAGCACATGGTTCCAAATTGTTCTCCGGAATGGTTATATCAGTTCATAGCTCCACCAGTAATGTATTAGAGTCCAGACTTTTCCACAACCTCTACAACATTTATCATCTTTTTTGTCATGTTACTCAGTCTGAAAGCTATGAGGTGGTTCCTCAGAGTTGATTTAATTTGTGTTTTCTATAACTACCAGTGATTTGGAGCATTTTTTCGTATGACAAAAGAGTTTTAATTTCTTCATCTGAGAACCGTCTTTTCATAGCCTTTGACCATTTGCCAACTGGAGAATGCCCTGTATTTTTATAAATTTGACTTAGTTCTCTATAATATTTAAGAAATGAGGCCTTTATGCAATGTTTGCTATAAAATCTTTTCCCCAGTTTGTTGTTTCCCTCCTATTCTTTTTTCAAAAAAATTTAAACTTCCCTCAAAGAATTAATATTGTGTACTGGTTCCAAGACAGAAGAGCAGTAAAGAATAGGCAAGAGGGGTTAAGTTACTTGCTCAGGGTCACATAGCTAAGAACCGTCTATAGTTGCATTTGAACCCCAGGACCTCCCATCTCTAGGCCTGGCTTTCAATTGACTAAGTCATCTAGCTGCCCCATTCCCTTATATTCTTGATTGCATTAATTTTGTTTGTGTAAAATCTTTATAATTTAATAAAGTCAATTATCTATTTTATATCATATAAAGTTCTATATGTCTTGTTAGGTCATAGACCCTTTATTCATGGGTCTTTAGGTAAACTATTTTGTGCTCCCCAAAGTAATGCAATTTGAGGTTGTATTGAGAGAACCATAGTGATTAGGACTAGAATAGGAAAAAAGATCACATCTGGAATAGGGTACTTATTTCTGGGAATCATATTTAATGAAATAATTTGTTGACGTTTTTGAGTCATTTCAGCTGTGTCCAACTCTTCCTGATCTCATTTGGGATTTTCCTGGCAAAGGTACTGGAGGGATGCACTATTTCCTCCTCCTGTTCATTTTACAGATGAGGACACTGAGGTGCCTAGGGTCACCCAGAGTCTAGATTTGAACTCAGGAAGACTCATGTTCCTGACTCATGTTAGGCCCCATACTCTATCCACTGTACATCTAGCTGCCCCAACCCCACACCCCTTTTTTAACCATTTATAAATAAGACAGACTTTATTCTCAGTGGTGACAGCTATAAATAATTTTACTGTTATTCTAACATAACATATAACAGGTTATAAATAACTTGTTTGGCATGAGTTCTAATGAATGAAAAATCTAATTACTTCTTGATAAAAGGTACCATAGACGATGAAGCAATATCAGTACTATACATTATGTGCACCAAATGATATATCATCCAGATTCCTAAAGGAGAAGTTACATGAGTCATAGGAGGAAATAGACATTAAAAATATACTTGTTGGGAACTCAAGCCTTCCCCTCTCAGAAAGGGGCAAACCCAACCAAAAAATAAACAAGAAAGAAGTTAAGGAATAGAACTTTAGAAAATCTCTGGAGAAAACTGAATGGGCATTGAAAGGAATACTGCTTTTTCTCAGCAGCACATGCACCTTCACAAAAATTGATCATGTGAAAAACCTCACAGTCAAGTGCAGGAAAGCAGAAATATGAAATACATCCTTTTTACACCATAATGCAATAAAAATTACATTCAACAAAGAGCAGCAGAGAGACTAAAATTTTATTGGAAACAAAATAATATTATTCTAACGAATCAATGAAAAATCATGTTGGGAATTGTTATGAGTTGTTTGAAATGAAAAATCTCAAAGAGTAATTATCATGGACATCCCTCCCCTGCTTACTCCTGGAGCAGATAAAGAGAGATCCATGGGTGATTTCTTCATTTGGAGGGTACAGAGAGAAAGAAGGGTGGAGAGGCCCATGGGAGGACTGTAGATTAGACTTTTGTCTAGAGCATTGTAAAATGCTATGTGCCCCCTTCTCATAATCCAAGAAAACGCCCAATTTGTGTATAGGTGGAAGGACATGAATATCATCATAGGAATCCCAGAGAAAGTAATTTCCAAATCGGAAGCCTACCGAGGCATACTCGGTCCAAAACAAATGCTGCCTCTACTTTTCCAGAGATGAAACTCTGCATAGTCAAGACAGCAAGAGGGAAGTCAAAGAGTTTTGGGTTGTCAGCAGGCAAGTCCTGTGGGGCACAAACATACCTGATTCTATTCAGATCACGGGAAGGGTCATTCCCTCAGAAGAACCTCGGATCGTCTTGGAAGTCTTCAGCAGTTCTTCCATGCTGGGGACGGGCAGTGTGGTCCATCTGGGACAAGCAAGCTCTGGGTCCCGAAAGAGTAGCTCCTCCCTCTTTCCCAATATCCTCCTCCCATCCTGGAGCATTTTGATGAAAGGTTTCTCAAAATTGTCCTCTATTTCTGACATCACCATTTGCAGATCATGGATGCGCTTGGACAGTCTAGCCTTGCTCTGCTCAAACATTGCCAAGTTGTCTCTTGCTTCCTGGTCCAGACTCTGAAGAAGCATCTCTTCTTCCTTGAACAAGAGCCAGCACTTTTCCTCACAGCCACACAAAGCCTGTGTGGCCTGGCCCTCCAACTTCTCTTGTGCTTCTCTCTTTCTCCTACACTCCAATTCGATTTGAACCTCATCCTTTTTTCTACTTAAATTATTCTGCATGTCCAGGGACTTGGGCATTTCCTCACCCTCAAAATTATTCTCTGCCTTGAAGATCATCACTCGCAGACTGTGGATCTGTTGGCAGAGTCTGGCTTTGTTCTCAAACATTGGCAAACTGGCACTTGCTTCCTGGTCCAGTCTTTGGAGATGAAGCTGTTCTTCCTCTAAGCAGAACTGGTGCAATTTCTCAAATTCAGATGCAACTAAGTGTCTTAAATCCTCGCTGTCTTCCTTGTATAACAACTCTCTCTCTTTCTCACTTTTCAAGTCATTTTCAAATTTCTCCTTCCTGTCCCTTAAAACAGTCCATAATTCCTGGAGCTGTGCCAGGCGCTGACTAGCAGCCTTCTCCAAGGGAAGCACTTTGTGCTCCTTGTGTTCTGTAGATAAAAAGCAAGGCCCACACAGGGGTCTGAGGTCATGCTCACAGAACAGGTTCTCTTCTTTGTTGTGCTTGTCACAGGTGGTCAGACCCCTGATGCTCTGCAGGACATAAGATTGAAGCATTTTGCCAGTGACAGCCAGATTCTCCAGCCTTCTATTGCATGAAAAGTCATCAGATTGGAAGACTGTCCCGCACACTGGGCAGGTTTTTGGTGTGTTGGCTTCCTCCAGACCCTGGAGAAGACATCCTCTGCAGAAGCTATGGCCACATTTGATCACTACTGGGTCAATGAAACAGCCTAAGCAGATGGAGCAGGTAAGATTCACTTTGAGGCTTTCAAACAATTGTTTGGCAGCCATGTTCTCTCTCTCAGGCCTTATATTCCTCTCTTCAAGGATATTCGACTGAGGAAGAGCACTTTTCTCTCTTTCCTCTGAGCTCTGGCAGCAAGAAATGACAGGATTCAGCTGCTGGGATCTTTTATAGGGCTTCCCTTGTTTAGGCCTTCCCCTTTCAACTCCTGAGAAAGGTGAAATTCAGCTCAACTCTGACAAAAGCTCCCTCAGGTCCCAATCTCCACTTGGAAGTCTGATAACCTTTTCAATATGGGTCTCACCAGTGTAAGCCTCTTCCTTCAGTTCCAGTCATCCACCCAGAAAGCCTCCAGGGCAGGATCATGCAGAATCCTCCTTATCCAGGAGAGTCTCCTCCTCCAAAGAGCCAAGGAATCAAATGCAAGAATCTTCTCCTTGGTCCCCTTTTTTATAGTCCTTTTTCCAGGTCACTTCCTGTCTTCTGAAGGTGTGAACTCTTTATCAAAAGAATTCACAAGTTTCTGACTGATTGAGTTAAAAGGGTAGAGCTCTCTAAGTAAGTGACTTGTGAATTCTCTTAATTGGTGGCTAACAAAGTGTTAAGTAGGGTTGTTTTCAGTTTTGGTTAATTAAATTACAAGTTGCTGACTGATAGACAAAGAAAGTTTGATTAATACTTCACTGTGATTCTTTGAGAAAGGTGTCAACTCCTGTGGCTTGACAGTGCTTCTAGGCTCTGCTTTTGGTGAGTTCTCACATTTGTATTTAAACCCAGTAATGTAAAGGGCCATAGTGTTCACAATGGAGTTCACAACTAGGCAATTCAGATCAGAACTGTCTACTCTTATTTTACCTCCATAGTAGGTAGGTTTTTCCATGCTCCCCTGGGTGGTTTAACATGTTGCCTTTTGTGTCTGCATAGATACCTATTTTGGCTTAGCTGTGTACAGAGCAACTGTTTGGTAGTTTGTTTGGTATGGCTCTAAATCAGTGGATTAATTTGGGTAGAATGGTCATTTTTGTTGTATTGGCTTGGTCTGCCTGTGATTTATCAACTATTATTTCTCCAGTTATCTTTGTTTGCATGAAAGGTGCTTTGTGGGTATGTTCATGTAGTTCATGGGTAGGTTTTCAGTGCTTCCAAGATGGTGTGATCTGAGGAGAGGTGTGGTTGTACTGTTCTCTTGGTCTGTATTCTGGGCCTTACCTTAAAGGGTCCCAGCTTCCTTGCAGCCAAAAGCACTAGCTGTTCCTCTGACCAGGGAAATAAAAACTTGGGATCCCAAATATTCCTTTCCTGCCTGGAATTTTGACCAGGACTGGGCATGGGGAATGGAGTTGTCAAGTAGCACCAGGTCCTATGACCAGTGCAAGTACAGGGGTTCCATGTAAATCTCTTTCTGACTATTCTCCTACTGTCAGTAATGAATATAGGAAAACTGACAGCATTTGGCTCCAATGACCACTTGCTTGGGCCTTTCTTGTTGGCCAAAGTGCACCCATAGAAGACAGGAAGAAAGGGAAAAAGTAAAAATAACTTTTTAATACTTGTGGTTAGAATTTGTTGTAGTTGTTTTGAGTTGTTTCAGTCGTGTCTGACTCTTTGTGATCCCACTTGGGATTTTTTTGGCAAAAATATTGGAGTGATTTGCCCTTTCCTTTTCCTGCTCATTTTACAGATAATGAAATGGAGGCAGACAGGGGCAAGTGACTTGCCCATGGTCACACAGCTAGAAAGTGTCTTGAGGTCAAATTTGAACTAGGGCCTTCTTGACTCCAGGTCCTCTACTCTATCCATTGTGCTGCCTAGTAGCCCCTCAGTGCAGTTGTAATAGTTTACTAGCTTGTACTTTCTTTCAGTGATTATTCTATTATTCCAATTTTTCCACATACTTGATAATTTCTTCATTCAGTTTTCTTCTATTCCTCAATGATATTTCCTTCCTCTAACATCCCACCATAGATACTTGTTGTGCTATGTGGTAGAGAATCACACATATTTAAGTATTTTTACACAGACACCATGATAAACAGAATTGTAAAAAACTAGCAAAGGTCATCTACTTTAATTCTTTCACTTTAAAAGAAAAAAACTGGGTTCTCACAAAGTAACGTTACTTGCCAAAATCCAGCCACTACTAAAACACCTCCTGTGACTCACAATCACAAGGTAATTCATTTTATTTCAAGAAAGTCAGACTGTTATAAAGGTCTACTTTATAATGAACTGAAACCTTCCACCTTATACTTTCCACATGAATCCTAGATATCTCTGAACTCTGAAGCTACATAAAACATATCAAATCCTTCTTCTACATTAAAATCATCCAAAGATATAGTTTTTGTGTCCCTGTTTCCCTATATACATCACCCTTCTACTCTCTTCCCCACCCCCTCCATTTTAATCCCCTTGAAATCTTCCAAAACAGAGTATAATGTTCCTGATGCTGTCTGGCCAATATTGATATCTTATTTTACCAGTTGGAGAAGTCACTCTGAAGTGTACTTTAAAATAATTTTTAAAAATTTATACCTTAATGTAGAAAAATAGGGACACTAAAACATTGCTGGTAGAGGTGCAAACCAATCCAAACATTTTGGAGAGCAATTTGGAATTACATCCAGAGCTACAAAACCGTGTATCTCCTTAGGCCCAGCAATATCATTGCTGAGTCTGTTTTCCCAAGGGGATCAGGGAAAAAGGAAAAGCTTTCTTTGTGGTGGCAAAGAATTGGTAACTGAGGGCATACCCATCAACTGGGGAATGGCTAAACAAATTGTGATATATGATTGTGATGTAATATCGCTGCGCCATAGAAGTGATGAACAGACTAATTTTAAAAACACTTGGAAAGAACTATGTGGGATAATGAACAATGAAAATAGAACCAAGAGGACATTATACACAGCTAAATAATTAATACTGAAAGAATAAATTGTGAATTACCTACAGAAAGTGGACTAAAATTTGTATCTTAGTTAAAGTATAGTAATTTAATATTCACTTCAAGCCAATAAATTCAGACTCTCTAAAGTCAATATATGTTTTTTTGCTATTTCTTTAACAAAAAAGGCTACATGCCATTCATTAAGTAATTGAGAAAAGTTGGAAATAGGGCATATATGGCCTATGTCTCAGTGACATGTTTTTCCCAATTACATTTTTTCAAAAATATGTTACAACAGGCAGCTGGGTAGCTCAGTGGAGTGAGAGTCAGTTCTAGAGACGGGAGGTCCTAGGTTCAAACCCGGCCTCAGCCACTTCCCAGCTGTGTGACCCTGGGCAAGTCACTTGACCCCCATTGCCCACCCTTACCAATCTTCCACCTATGAGACAATACACCGAGATTAAGGGTTTAAAAAAAAATGTTACAACAAAAATTTTTGGGAAAATATAAACTTGGCAGCCTCAATAGTCTCATTTATTCCCAGATCTGCTAAAAATGCAACTAGATTTAATATAACTTAGTAGCAGTATATGAAGAGTAACATTATAGTAATATTTCCCTATAAAATTAAATGATTTTGATTAGATTGAAGTTAGCTAAAAGGTTGAAGTAGTGGCTACTAATTTTGAAATAGGAGCACAAAGCCAAGAGATATTGAATAACCATAAAGAAGATTTCATTTAATATAAGGACCTTTTTTTTTTTTTAACTCTCCATGTTCTATTTTAAAATCAATAGTAAGTATCAAAATTCTAAGGCAGAAGAGCAGTAAGGGCTTGGCAACTGGGATGAACTGAATCGCCCAGGGTCACAATGCTACGAAGTGTCTAAGGCCAGATTTATCAGGTCCTCCCCACTCTAGGTCTGGCACTCTATCCACTGTGCTACTTAGCTCTGCTTCTTTAACTTTAATTCAATAATTAACTTTGTAAACAGGCAACCATTTTATGGTGCCCAGCAGCTTGTATACCTGCTTATCCCGAACCCCCCTTTGATGAGAGACACGAAAGCATGTTGATATAATTCATACTTTGGGAATGAAACATTTTGAATGGGATGTCCTGGAGATATAGTAAACTCAAAATATCCAAAACTTTACTCATTAGCTTTTCCCCTAAACTTTCTCTTCTACCTTTCAACTCCCCTATTTCTTTTTTAAGGCTGATAATCCTTCTAGTCTCCCCAGTCCCTCACTAGCCCTCATCACACATAACCAATTTTGCCATTTCTACTTTCACAATACCTTCTGCACCCAAACCCTTCTCTCTACTCTCATCACCTCTTGCCTAGATTTTTGCAACAGATTCCTAATTGGTCTCTCTGGTTCAAGTGTCTTCACCATGCCAGTACATTTTAAATGCTGTTGCCAAAGGAGTTGCCAAAGACTATGACTCCTCTGTTCAATTAATTCCAGTGGCTTCCTATTGCCTTTGGGATAAAACATAAGCTTCTGGTTTAGCTTTTAACATCTGTCACAACCTGGCCCCAACTTATCTTTCTTGCCTCACTCCATGTAACTGCACTTGCCATGAAACTAAATGGACCTTCTCTCTGTTCTTTGCACATGACACTCACATGCATCTCCCCTTTCTGGGACTCTGCACCAACCATCCCACATGCTTAGAATGTACACCTTTCCTTCCTGGGGCCTCTCTTTTATTTTATGATTTATTCAGTCACCATCTTCTGTAAGCAGTCTCTCTCAACCCTTCCAACTCCTAGTGCCCTCTCTTACAAACTAACTTATAGTGAAATAACTGCTATGCATATATTTGTACCTATTTTCTTTATATTTATGTTGTACAGATTTTTAGGTATACCTCTTGTCTCCCCTATAGGAATGTAAACTTGTGAATAGGGATTGTTTCATTCTTTGTACTTATATCAGTTTGTATTTGTATATAACAAAGTACCTGGCACATAGTGGGCTCTTTAAAAATACGTATAGAAGAACTAGGTGGTACAGTAGAGCTCCGAGCCTGGAGACAAGAAGATCTGAGTTCAAGTCCAGTCTCAGACACTTATTAGCTATGTAATCCTAGGCAAGTCACTTAACCTTGCCTCAGTTTCCTCATCTATAAAATGAGATGGAGAAGGAAATGGCAACCCCCCTCCACTAATTTTGCCAAGAAAACTTCAAATGGGATCAAAAAGAGTTGGACACGAGAAAAAAATACATTTTGTTTGACTTACTAAATATGATTGATTGAGTCAGACTAGAAGAATTCTGAGGTCCTATACAATTCTGAAATTATATCATTACTATAAAGGCTATGTTGAAGAAATATAATTTTAGGGTACATATAGTATTATCCTAGATGAATAAAGAATAAGCCTTATGTGTCCCAAATGATCTAATAAATGACACCTGACGTCTCTTACAGCTCTAGTTCTATGATCTTATGATCTAAGGCAAAGTTCATCAACTGATTATAAATAAATATCTTGAATGACAAAGAAAGACAAAATTTTCTGTTTAGCTTATAGAGGCTTGACTATATGCATGTTTCTGTGTGTGAACACATATTCGAAAGATTTCTATCAAAAAGGAGTGAGACGGGGCAGCTGGGTAGCTCAGTGGATTGAGAGCCAGGCCTAGAGACTTGGTCCTAGGTTCAAATCCGGCCTCAGACACTTCCCAGCTGTGTGACCCTGGGCAAGTCACTTGACCCCCATTGCCTACCCTTGCCAATCTTCCACCTATAAGTCAATACACAGAAGTTAAGGGTTTAAAAAAAAAAGGAGTGAGACATAAATGTTACTTTAAAGCAGCAGTCAGAAAACCATGGTTCAAGTCCATCCTATTACTTGTTTTTGTACACCTCTCAGGCTAAGGATTGTTCACAGATTATATAAAAACAGGATGTAGGCTAAATTTTACCATCAGATCAAAATTTGCTAATTCTTGCTTTAAAGGATCAATTAAGCTTCAGTTACCTATCTTAAACCATGCCATATAATTGTGGTGTTCACAAAGTAAAGAAAGTATTTGAATTTACTAAGAAAAGACCTCAGTTGAAACAGTGACTGTAGCTTTTCAAATATTATTTAATTTATTTAAATAAATGGCCATTATGACATTATTTAAATATATAGAGGAAAAGTAATTTGAAATTTCACAGAATGGCTACTATAAGCCTTGGGAAAATTTTTGAGATTTCTACTCAATAATCAGATGATTAACATATTCCATATCAAGTGGTGATGTTCCTTATTTCCGAAATATTTGGTAAGAAGAAAAGATGAGGATGGGCATGAAAGCTCAAACTGAAACAAATTGGGAAACCAAATCCAGAGATCAAAAAATTTTTAAAGGAATTTAAAATATATTATTACTCTCTCTTAAAACTGCTGATGTTTTAATGGGTATGAGAATGGACCTATGCTATCTCTTGTTCATATTTGTATATATAGAATGCACTAATGCCAACAAAAATATAATACTTAGGATCATAGTTTTAGAGCTGGAAGTGAATTTAAAAGGCTTTCAATCTAACTATGAGGTAGCTGAAGTTCAGTGGGGAGGAAGGGATGTGTCTAAGGTCATAAGGGCAGAGACTTGAACATGAGTCATTTGATTCCCTAGTCAGTGCTTGTGTTCTTTAGGACCATCACAATCACTTTCTCTAGCTGTGCAATTTCTGCTTATATGTGTAGATAAAAATGACAAGAAATACTTCTAACAGAATCATAGGATCAGAAAGAATTGAGAGGTAGACTAGTTTTGTAATCATCTGATTCAATCCAATCAAGTTGTCAGAAGATACAAAACCAGGAGGAATTGCTAATGAAAGAGATGATAAGAGTCAAGATTTTTAAAAAGTCTTGCTGGAGAGAATACTTTGATTACTTGGGTTCGGGAAGCCTACTTCACAACCACAAGATGACAAAGTCATGCTTAAAAAGAGCATTTATATCAAAAAGATACCAAATCTTAGAGAACTGCAAACTCAATGACTTGGCAAATATTAAATGGCACCCAAAAACCTAAAGTAATTTTATGTATATTTCCAGAAATAAGGAGATGATATTGCACTGATACTTTTTTCTGATCAGAACATATCCAGAGTACTTTCTTAAGTCCCAGGCACTGCATTTTAGTAAGAACATTGATAAGCTACTGAGAATGCAGAGAAAGGCAACCAGAGCAGTGAAAAGCCACAAAGTTATGCCATATGAGGATTAGTACGGATTAGTTGAAGGAAATGGAGATGCTTAGCCTAGAGAAGAGAAGACTCAAGGTTTCTTCTCTTGACATCTGTCTTCAAGTACTTGGAAGGCTATGTATAGAAAAAGGATTAGATTTGTTCAATCTGATTTCAGAAAGCAGAAATAGAAATAAGGGGTAGAAATTGCAAAGAGGTAAATTTAGGTATAATATAAAGAATAATTTAGTGTGAGCTAATCTAAATATGAGCTGCTTCAGGAGCAGTACATTTCCTTTCAGAAATTCTTCAATTAAAGGTCAGATAGTTGGTGTAGTGTGGCTTTCTTAGGAGAGAGGAATGGCAGGGAAAGATGAACTATGAGGTCCTTTCCAATTCTGAAATTCTTTGATTTTGTGATAGATGAAGAAAAAAGCCAAGGCAAAGAAAGGTAAAGTTACTTGCCTAAGGTAACACAATGAGTCAACAGCAGAGACAGAAGTAGTGTACTATCCAGGCCAGTGTTTCTTCCATTAGGCTAAGAAATTTTTTAAATTTACTTTAAAAAAAAAAAAGCATTTTTGGCTATTCTGTCTTACAAAATTTCTCAAAAGTAAGTTACAGCTTTTAGTCACCAAATTATTCAGAGCGGTAGTGATCAACTAATATGTCTATTGGGTTAAACAGAGACAAAAGAGGAAATACTCATGGTCATTAAGTAAGTTCTAGTGTAGCATAGTTGGGAATGACATTTCTGAGTTCTGATCACTGGTGTGTTGCAATTACTAGACCACATATCTTCTCACGGTCCAAAAAACTTAATTAAATTCATTACTCTGCTGTAATTATTTGGCACTGTAATTTCTGAAATGCCATAGAATTGCTATTATTAAGTTAATCTGCCTTATTTTTTTCATATCCAAATGCAATTGACTACAATGAACTATGCCATTTAAAAATATCCTATGACAGTGGTTAACTGTGTACAGGGAGACAACTTCAAAAATGCATTCAGATTTCAAGCAATGGAAAAATCAGTTACTCAATGCCATATCTGGTGAGGTATGACCATCATGTCAAACAATACTTCCAAAGCAGCCATTCAAAAATTAAGCTCCAAATCTTAATAAGTAATTAAGGCCAATCAGGCTCTTGGGACTCCCAAGAACACATGGGTTATCATATTTGCTGTTGTTGCCTTGACATCTGTTTACATTTTTCTGTGTCTTCTCTGAAGTACAGCCAATATACAACATATTAAAAAAAATCATGCCAAACTTAGAAGGGGTAAGGGGAAAAAACCTTAAGGAATCATAGAATGAAGGAAGAGCTCTTGTAGTGCAACGGGACTAAAGGGGCAGATGATAAAAGGTCACACAGAACAAAGCACCAGTCTTCAATGCAATTCCCCCCCTCTCCCACTCCTTTTTTCCTTTATAATTTTCCTTATATGCAAAGAAGACCCATAACTTAACAGTAAAAATTTAGAACTGCCTCTGGTCAACTGCATGCTGTTATGATTAAAATTTTCTGGAGACTATGTATTCATTTGTAATTATTTATTAATAAAAGTTGTAAAGAGGGAATCACATAATCACCTGGCTGCACCTAACTACTTTGAGTTTTGCCAACCACTTCACTAGCCAAAAGCTGCTGAGCCAGCAAGACTCTCTCGGCCAAGAAAAAGCAATGCTTCCTCCAACCTCTCTCCTAAAACCCCTGGTGATGTCTCTCCTTCTGAAGCTCTCTGGTTGGACAGATTTGACCTCAGGCTGGGTCAGAGCCCAGGCTCCCAGATGCCAGAGACTATGGACCAGTCTCTTTCATGAGGTCAAGGAGCCACAAGGTCTCTGGAATTCTCTAATAGTACCAAGGCTCAGCCAGGCAAAGGGTGGAGCTGATACTAGCCAAAACAGGTTTTCAAAAAGGAGTAAGAAGTACAATTTATATTAAATTCACATAATACACTAGGCTAGAGCCACTGTGATCATTCTGAAAACATTAAGAAATCACATCTTGAGAAATTTTCCTCTTAATATGAACAATGCCTGACAACACACTTCCTGTGGGACACTTTCTCTTTCATTACCCAGATCTGAAGATATTTAGAATGGCTATACTTTCCTTTTCTAAGTGTATATTCAAGAGGTTTATTGGGTGTATGGGCTGTTAAGGGAAGACTAGCACCTCTGGTGTGAGGCTTGCTAAGCCCTTTAAGGGCTGCTCATCTATTTTGGTGTCAATCTTTTATCCAATTCCCATCTGTGGCTCCAAGAAGCTACACTCTGGTAAAACCATTTCAGCAGATGGGCTACACCAGGTTAAGCCTAACCAGGAGTTCTCAAGCCCACTGGTGGGTTAGGGGGTTATTTACTCCAAGCATGTTTAGACTTCCCCGAGGTGGAAGGGGCAGATGAGAGCAATTTGTTCCAAAGGCCATGATGATGGTATAAATAGGTTTTGTGGAGTGCTTAAAGCTTGGTCAGACATCAAAGATGCCAAGGTCACCCTGAATTTTGTCTTGCCACTGGGCTTGAATGACTCTAGAAGACAGAGTGAAGCTGACAACTTTGTGCAACTCTGCCTCAATTAAATTCAATTCACTGGGACATCAAGGTATGTGATGTCATTAGTCCTCTTCGAAAGTGAAGGACTAAAAACAAGAACTCAAAGTAATTGATAAGTTGTAACAGGAAATTAACACTGTATTTAGGATTTAAAGAGAGGAAGAAAAACAATTAAGTTACACAGTATTGGCAGTGTATTAGCCTAGATTAGTTGTGGCACATCTATGGCACAGGTGCCAAAAAGGGCATGCAGATCCCTTTCTGTGAGTATGCCTAGACCACTCTCCACCCCCCAGTATGTTACTAGAAAGCCAGAGGGACTCTGGATGGAGCTGTTCCCCTCCCCATCTCCGTGCACCTGAGGATATTCCTTACCCTAGCCGCCCCTCTGCCCAGCAGCCAATGGGAGCACTTCTTCCCTCCCCTGTCTGGAGTAAGAGGCTGGGGTTGGGGGAGGATGCAGCACAGATGGCAGCCTGTTGAGTCTGTGCTGAAGGTGATTCCTGTGGTGGAGTTAGAGAGGAGCTAGGTTTGAGGGAAGCATAAATCGCAGTGTTGCAAATTGCTGGAGGAAAGTGGAGCAACTCAGGCCACTCTCCTCTCCCTCTGCACATGCACCTCTCATCACCTGCCCTTCTTCTCAGCAGCCCGGTGGGAAACACTTCTTTCCCCTGTTGTCTGGGCTAAGAGGGTACAGCTGGGGCAGGGCACAGCTCTTGGTCTCTGGGGGTGGGTGGGCATGACCCTCAGTCTGGAGGGTCAGATGGGGACAGGGCCTGGCACTCCATCTCTAAAAGGTTCGCCATTACTGGCCTAGACCATGATTCATAGTAACACTGTGGAGTAGCTTGCTGGAGAATTTTTTAAACAAAGAAACTCAAAGTTTCAGGAAGCCTGTCTTAAAGGGTTTCTTAAAACAATATATGATTATGGAGACTTAAAATGATGGTTATCACCAACCTCCACTGAAGATATGAAGATTTAGGGCACATGAACCATAAAGAAGAAATCTCTTGAGAAAAAAAATAACTGACTCAGCAACAATAACAAAAAAGCTATTTATAAAAAAATTTATTCTATTTATAAAAAATTTTAAACTATTCATATTTTATGTTGGAAGATGAGTAAACTGAGGATCAAAGATTTATTCCTCATCCATCAGGTAGTACTCAAGTGGCAATTTGTATTTTTATCTAAATTCAGGTCAAGCTTTTCTTCCCTACACCAAACTACCACTGGGCCAGCTATGTCTGGTAATGTAGTGAATGTGATATTATAGGCAAAATTTTCTGTTGTGGATACAGAAGCTAATTTCAGTAATGATGAAATGTCATCATTAATAGCCAAGAAGCTATCAATAGCTTTAGAAAAGGAATGCTGCTCCATTGTGCCCACTTCTCATTTGTTTCTGTGAATACAAATTTTTATGTTAATAGCAAAAGCTCTTGAAAGTCAAATAAGAAAGAAAAGTAGATAGGTTAATGAAAGAATTAACTTCGTAAAACTGGCTTAAGTAATTATGTGAGCCCTTATTTTATAGCTCTGTATGAGAAATTCCATTATTATCACTTCAAAGTACTGCAATGAAGGAAGAGGCATAGGTTTTTAAAGAGAGAATAAGGAGGTGGTCTAAAAATATATGAAGGGTAAACATCAAGGAGGCAGAGAAATTACAGGGGATGTAATTAGTAGGCTAATTATAGGGATATATTTAGGAGCTGTGGAATAAAATTAAGAGTAGGAAAAACTTTAATTATCAGGAAAAAATTTGTTAGCTACATTAGATTGTAGCAATGGTTTCTGAAGGAGTATAAGAGTTCTTAATAGAGAATTAAAAATAAATAAATAAACTAGGTTAAAAAGAATTGGAAGTTGTTTCACAGGTGAGAAAAACACTATTTTTGTTCTTAAAGAATATATTAGCTGAAAGATAGCGTGAATTATTCCTGGACTCCCAGAAGTGATTTATTTCATAGTGTTCCAGGCACTCTGGATGGTCTAGATCTGTACAGGTCTCCTCAGCTGGTCCTCCCTTCTCCCCATTCCCCACCCTTTCCCAAATAAACTCAGCTGCCTGATGCTCTAGATAACTGTATTCCCAGAGTGAACCCCTATTGACAATGGTAACATACCTGAAATCATTTTTTAATGATTATACTCTCACTCTATCCTTTCTGATCTTGAACCCTGGCTGCCATTTTTCAAATCCAATTCTCCTGACCACTCCTTTATTGTCATCCCCCCTTCAAGCAGCCCACTTAAAAGTTCTCCACACCTTCCACTATGCCCTTTGGAATGCTTGCCTCATAGGTAACAACCTAGTTTTCATTTTAAACATTTTTCTTTCTCGATCCCTCCATGACACAGGTTCTAATTATATGATTTATATATGTTTGAATAAATTTTGTGACTTTATGTTGGGGTTTATATATGATGTTTTAGTATTGTTGTTGTGAAATGATTTGGTAGGACCAAACTTAAGCAGGGCATGTCCTATTCCTTTCATTATGGTATTTCCGTATTCTTCTCTGACACTGTCAGCCTACATGCTGATGCATTACTGCCTACTCTTTATAATACTCATTATTTTATAAATCAATATTTAGTCTTGGACATTGTTAATTCCATGGTCTCTCTTCTTTTTTTTTTTCTGTATTGCTTCTGAAAATATGATGAAATGTTTGCTGCAATTGCTAATGAAATTCAGGATAGGACTACTGGTTTTTATACATACACTTGGGAATTTTGATGCAATCAATGTTTGTTGTCATATGTTGCTGTCAGAAAAAAGAAAACACAAACCCACAAGACTCACTACAATTTCAGTGCAAAAGAACTTGCTTTTTATAGCTATAAATGGGTTATACCTTGAAAAAATTTCAAGTAATAGGTACTTTGCAAAATCTTGAACACAACTTTTGCTGATCACTGCAATTTCAGACTATTACTAATTATATTCAATAAAGACGCAGAAAATAATTGTCTACACCAAAGGTGTATACCAATCTTTTCAGATATATACAGATGGCAATTCAAGTCAAATATGTGCAAAGAAGGAATATGACAATAGAAAGTAAACTGGACTGAAAACCAGGAAACTTGTGCTCAAATCCTGTCCCTACCAATAATTAACCATGTAACAGAAAGTCATTAAAATTTACTGGACTTCAACTTTTTCATTTGCAAAACAAGAAGGTCAGACTAGATAATCTTTAAGGTCTTTTCCAAATTTATCATTTTATCATTCTAACATACATAGTTAAATGGTTATTTTACTTATCAAAGTTTATTGCTCACTAAAAATTTTCAAAATGAAGCACAAAATATCAAGACAATGAAGAAAATAGCAGAGTTGGCCTTTTCACAAAAATTATGGAAAACAAATGAAATGTTACACATTGTTTTGATCTCATTGCAAACACATGGGCTTGAAAAAAAGTCAAGCCTATTTACCACTTGCAAAATAACCTAATTTATGTTGCTGACATAAATGGCATTAGCAACCTAGCAAATAAAAGTTGGATTTCAAGTGATGAAAACATGTTTCACTATGACCAATATCAGGTATGATGATAAGTTGTGCAACAGAGGTGATTACCCAAGTAGAGCAGGTAGGAGCAATGTGGTTATTACTAACATTTTAAAAATTGTATTTAGGAAACCTTATAATCACAGCATTATTTTACAAGAGTCAATGTACTACAAAGAAGAAATATGTTCAGACCTGCTATATATCTGAAGAAAGAGGAAGGTTTAAGTCAGCAACTGGAATTAAATAAACTTAAGTGGATAGAACAGGCCTTCCCAGTAAGATTAAGCAGAGTTTTCCTTAAAAACAAGATATCCCCTCTCATTCTGTTCCCCAAACTATATTATTAAAAAGTCAAAGCAAGAATATACTGTACTCTTAAGTTTGGTTCGCCATTGTTGAAAAAGTTTCCCAATTAATTGCATTGTTCCTGAATGCACATGCATATGTGCTTACATCCATACTTAATGTTTAAAAGAATAAAGTGATCTCTTCAAAGGATACTCCACAGAAGAAATGTGATAAGTAGCTGCTTACATGGTACAACCTGAATGGAAAATATTTCCATAGTTCCTAAATCTCTTGTTGGGTTGAAGTGGCTACATTGCTAATATAAGCTATTAGATGGAGCTAGCATTTGAGAGAAATACACACTAGCTCAAAACTTTATTTTCATGGGTGTTAGAATTTTAACATGTACAAAACTGAAACTCTTGCCCAGCACATTTACTTTATAAACAACTTTTATTTTAAATTGTTTTAAACACATACCTTCTGTCTTAAATTGATATAAATATCAGTCCAAGGCAGAAGAACAACAAGGGCTAGGCAATTGGAGTTAAGTGACTTACTGAGGGTACATGAAGAAGTATGTCAGTTTGTCTCAGTGTTGTGTATTTTAGTTTTCTCTCAGTGGGCAAGGTTCACTATCTATTTTACTTATTTGGGTAAGAAACTTAAAACAATGGTATTTATGGATAATAAATGCTCTTGGATGATATTATACACAAACAGTAATAATAACCATGTCTAAGCAAATCAATACTTCTTTTCCAAATAGCTTAATTTATATCTTTGTAGGCTGTCTATAGTATAGATTCTGAAAAAAGAACTCAAAGACTTGTATCCATTAACTAGCTCAATTTTGTACCGTTCTGTTGTATTCTAGTCAAAACATATCTGGAGAACTGTGTTCAAGAGGCTGGAGAGTGTCCAGAGGAGGACAACCAAGATGGTGCCATACAAGCTTCAGGTGATGGGCCTTGGGATGAAAAGACTTGGGAAAAGAATGAATTCTATTTTTTGTCAGTGACAGAGTGTAAATAGACTTTTTGGGCTTGGCCCCAAAGGACACAACTAGAACATGGAAGGGAAACTGCCAAGAGGCAAATTTAGGATTAACATAAGGAAACTTTCAAATAATTAAAGCTCTTCCAAAGAGGAATGGGAAGCCTCTGAAAGGAAAGGTTTCCCCCTCATTAGAGAACTGCAAATTGAAGCTGGCTGGCAGCTTGTCAGTCAAGTTTTAGCAAGAACCCTTTTGCAGGTATGGGTTTTTTGTAAGTGTAAAGTTCTATGAATTTATTCCTTCTGCTTGATTTCTCAGCAGAAATATATGAAATCACTTTCCCCAGTAACAGTGGGAGGGTCAACAAAGAAATTCTAGATGCACCAAGTATGGAACCCTGAGATGAGAATGAGGGGACCTTAGTCTTGACTGGGCCACTAATTAGCTACCTGACTTTGGGTAGGCAAATCACTTCAAGTGTCTTCTGGATATTAATTTCTTCCTCTTTAAAATGAGAAGGCTGGACTTTCTCTGATTCTAGTGATCAAGCACCCTATTCAGACTAGGCTATCTCTTCAGAGCCCTAAGTTCCAGTAGATCATCTTATCCCTCTCTTGAGGAGCAACAATGGACTACTTCCAAACTGATTGCATGTTGGCTTCCTGCACATTAGAAGCCTGAGAATTTTGAAATGAAGGGTTGGTTCATACAACTACATAATTTCTCACAGGGTCAAAGACAGAGGTAATCTCCTTTTGACAGAAAACCAAACAAAACTAAGTTCCTCCCCCAGAGAATCCCCTCCTCAACATGAAATACTGAAGGAGAAAGGGAAAAAAATATATGAATAGAAGATGGAATGAAGGAGCAGGAAGTAGGGCTTGTGCTCTGAGAGAGACTCCATTAGTGGTTGGCACAAACTGTGGTTAGCCCTGGGAGATCTCAGAGTTAAGGACATCCTGCATCCTGATTTCCCTGGGATCCTGAGTGGTGGTGGCTTTCAGCAAGTGGACAAGACCTGCAGAGCAGCACCAAGTGGAGGAGGGGTTTGGGATCTGGTGGACAGCATCTCAAGCACACTCTCCCTACTTGGATACCTTGGACCACCTTGGCTTTTGGCATCCTGTGATCATCTGTGGATTACTGTGAGAACCCTCAAAGCCACCCCCAGGCCCTTTAGCTGTGCTGGTCAAACCTGGCTGGAACCAGGTTTGAAGCAGCCTCCCCAGAGACTCCAGAACTGTTCCTTTGGGCCCTGCCTGCTTAGGACACTAAGATTAGAGAAGTCAAGTCCTCCCCTTGCCCTGTGGTTTTGCCATTTAGGTTTTAGTGTAGAATCCCCTATCCCATCCTTTTAGTTTTTAATAATTAAACTGTTTAAAACTTTTACCTTGCCTGTTGGTTCCAAAGTCCCTGGCCTAGGGTGAGCAGAGTGACAGTTAGGCCAACTGTCATTCTTGATTCTTGGTCTCCCTATCCTGTCTCTCCTTGCACCCAGTGTGTGTGTACCCACAACCATTAGGTTATATTTTAACATCTCTGGTGCCCATCTCTTTTACAGTTATGATAGTTCACACTTATAGGGTGCTTTTTAACGATTTGCAAAGCACTTTATAAACAAGATCTCATTTAATGCAAACGTGGTAGTAATAATAATAATAATAATAATAAAGATGTTGACAGCTAACATTTATATAAAGTTTACTGTGCCAGACACTGGGCTAAGTACTTTACAAATTTCTCATTTGATCCTCAAAAAAATTCTACGAGGTGGTAAAATTGAATGTAATGGACCTCTGTACCAGCAGCAATACAGTGACCCAGGACAATTCTGAGGGATTTATGGTAAAGACGCTACCCACATTCAGAGGAAGGACTGCAGGAGAGGAAACATATAAGAAAAACAACTGCTTGAACGCATGGGTCAGGGTGGACATGATTGAGGGTGTGGACTCGAAACTACCACACCAATGCAACTACCAATAATTTGGAAATTGGTCTTGATCAAGGACACATGACAAAACTAGTGGAAATGTGCATCGGCCATGGGTGGGGGGAGTGTAGGGGGTGAAGGGGAAAGGAGGAGCATGAATCATGTAACCATGTTAAAAATGAATATTAATAAATGTTTGGGAAAAAAAATAAAATAAAAACCATACTTTTCAGAGTCAAAAAAAAATTCTACGAGGTGTATACTATTATTATCTATGTTTTACAGATGAGGAAATTGAGACAAATAGAAATTAAGTGACTTGCTCAGGGTTACGTAGCTAATATGTGTGTGAGGTCGAATTTAAACTCGGATTTTCCTGACTCCAGCTCTATCCATTGTCACCTAGCAAAGAACATACTAAAAATTCTTTAAAAAGGGAAAAATTATTTTTAAAAAAGAAAAACCTTTTAAAATATAGAGTTGTTCATTATAAGATAAACACCAAATGAAAGTTTGAGATAACACCACAATTTTTACATAGTCTCATTTGAGGAATGAAGGAAATGAATAAATGAACAAAAAAGAATTTATTCAAGACTTCCTATATGCAAAACACTGAAAGAGAGGAAGAGGGTGTATGATACATAACTGGGGAGTGGAAAGTTAAGTTCTGTTTCCATTTCAGCAACTAAACTAGCACCTATGCCCTTCAGAAGGCAGTAACCCTACTTGGGCCTGTGTCCACCATCTATTAAGTAGGTATGATAGCTGATATAATCTAGCAAAGGTATTATAAAAACTAATTAAATTCTTTAGAGTAACTAAGATGTCCTCAGAGAAAGCGGTTAAATGAATAGATAGCTCTATTGAGCTATCATTTGCCCTTGCTGATGCTAAATTTAAAGCTTACAAAGAGTCTTGAAGAGTATGATTCCAATATTGTTGATTCAATTCATATCTACTGCTTGCCCAAAAAAATTGGTGACAATGAGAGTTAAACTGTGTACTGGAATTTAATTATAATCAAATATTAGTAGCTATAGATGGGAACTATGTACCAGATAGGTCTGTCTTGGATCCCTCTCAAGGGAGCTGAGTTACTGATACCAAAAGGAATTCATTATACTATAGTCTCTCTTATAGATCAACAGCATATCCTGGATTTTGGGAATAATGTAAGAAGTTTCTAGTGTATTAAAGTCTTTAAATAATTAAACTATGCAATTCTCTCTTTTAAGAAAGGGGGGGGAGTTTGAACTTTAGGAAATAATATTAGATATAGTTTTTCATCTTTATAGGTTGCCTAACTTCCCTTTTCTATTCCTAGCTATTTTTTAACCTAAATTATTATACTCTGACATTTTCATTTTATTTTAAAATAATTTTTTATTAACTAAATCTCATAAGCACCACATATGCACTAGGGCCCCTTCTACTGAAAACCATTCCAAATGCAAGGTAACATTTGGAGAGAGATTAAATGACTTGTTCAAAATTAAAGGCCTCTTTAATTCTAATACTGGGTGTCCCCAAAGTCTTAATGCAATTTTAAGTTTTAATAGCTAAGACTTCAAAACAAAACAAAACAAAAACCTTACCTTCTATCTTGGAATCAATACTAAGTATTGTTCTAAGACAGAAGGGTGGTAAGGGCTAGGCAATTGGGCTTAAACGACTTGCCTAGGGTCTTATAGGAAGTATCTGAGGCCACATCTGAAGCCATGTTCTTCTGACTCAAGGTCTGTGCTCTATCTAGTGAGCCACCTAGCTGCTCCTGAATACACTCTTTTCTGCCCATCTTTTAATTTTAAAATATACTTCAGGAAAATTTTCTTGATTTCTCAAGCTGGCAAGTAATTTTTCTTCCTCGCAAAGAACAGTAATTTTTCACCTCTTTACTATACTTATCATTGATGCTTATGTGTCATACATAGTCTATTAGACCATAAGTCCAATGAGTTAAGGAACAGATCTAATTTAAATATACTTCCGTTAGTCGTCCATCACATTGTTCTGTGTGGAGGTGCTTAGTACAAGTTTAAGCTAAAAAAAATTTGACCTTAATTGCTGTACAGACCTTCACTTGCTTTATGTGGTCAATCTTCCAATAAGTGCATGTGTCTGATCCTGCTTTCTATTTTTAGGGCTGGAAGATTCAGATGTTATTTGTAAGGTTTGAGGAGAAGATGATGATAATAGTTATGCTACCAATTGTTAAGAAGCAGAGAAAGTAAAAACTGATTATTATACTGAGCTTTTAAAGTTAAATTTGAATTCAGGTCTTCCTGACTCCAAAAGCCAATACTCTGAAGAGAATAAATATCATTTTTTTTAAATTCCTACTTATTCACTATGAACACAGGAAGAAATAAAACAAACAAAATAATAAAACCTAATGAATGGCACTGAATTAAATATATAATGGGACTCACATCACAGTAGATGTTCAGAATATAATGGGCAGATGAGAAATTGGAAAGCTGGATAAATGCATAAAACACCTGTAAGTGAAGACATCTATAATCAAAAGAGAATATGGAAAATCACTAAAAATTAACATGCAACACCTGAGCCTTCATGTAAAATGCAAAACAATACACAATGATAAGTTTCTTTTTTTAATTCAAAGATATCTTATTTTTCTAATTATGTATAATAATAACTTTCAAACTAAGTTTTCCAAAATTATAAGATCCAAATTGTCTCCTTCCCTCCCTTCCCTCTCTACTCATCGATATATGCAATTTGATCGAGGTCATATATGTATTCTCATGCAAAATACACTTCCATACAATGGTAGTTTCAAAGAAAATATAATTAGTAATTGAAAAAGATGAGGGTGGGGCAAATAGGTGGCTTAGCAGATAGAGAGCCAGGCCTGAAGATGGGAGGTCTGGATTCATATCTGACCTGAGACTCTTGCCTCCAGCAAATAAATGAATTTCTGAATATTTGCTAGTAATTATGAAATAAGAGATTAGGAGAGAGGGCCCTGAGGGTCTAGAGAGAGTGAGGGGGGAAGAGAAAGAAGGAAGAAAGGATGAAGGGAAGGAGGGAGAAAGAAAGCATGCATCTTTTATAATAGGTTCATAAATATGACCCCAGTTTCCATAGTATAATTTTCTGCCATTGGTAATGCTGGGCTAACAGTTTGGTTCATTTAAAGGTCTAAGAAACCACACAAATTTTATGATATTGTTCAATGACATTTTCCTTCCTATCTTTTTCTTTTCTATCTTTTCCTTTTTTAAGAACCCTTACCTTCTGTCTTGTAATCAATACTAAGTGTCAGTTCCAAGGCAGAAGAGCCATAAGGGCTAGGCAATTAGGACTAAGTGACCTGCCCAGGGTCACATAGCTAAGAAGCACATGAGGCCAGATTTGAATTTAGCTCCTTACTACTCCAGCTCTGGTGCCCTATCCACTGAGTCACCTTATAGTCCTCTAACTGGCCTCCCTGCTTCAAGTTTCTCCAGACTCCAATAAATCATTTATTTAGTTATCAAGTGATTTTTCTAATATGCAGGTTTGCCTATGTAACCCCTCTTCAAAAAACTCCAGTGATATCGATACCTATCACTCCCTACTAATATGAAGGCCTTTATAATATAAAACTTTTTACAACCTGGCCCCCTTTTACCTTTCCAATCTTTTATTCTACTGCCTTCTATACACTTTATGATCTGGCTTTATTGTTGCGCCTTAAAAACAATGTTTCACCTGCCATCTCTCTGCCTTTGCACTGGCAGTTCACCAGGAATACTCTCTCTCATATTCCAATTCTTAAAATTCTCAGCTTTCCTTAAGACTCAACTTACCCTCTTAAGACTCCCTTTAGCAGTGCAGATCTCAACCCATCCATGACTTCTTATCTTGTACAATTCTTGTTCATGTCCTCTCATAAATCCTGCACTGGGCACCCACCCAATGCGCCAGAGGCCACCTTCTAGATTTCTGACAGTATTTGGATGTCAACAGAATTGGGGAGAACAGGAGCTACTTAATGGTTGTCCCTCGTTTTTGCTACAGAAATGACTGATACTTCTTTGGTATCTCCCTTATGACACGTTTTATGTCTCTTGTTTTATGTTTATTGATGGTAATCTCTATAGCCTACATATTCCTACAGTGAATCTCTACTGCCTTTAAGGAGATTTGCGACTTTAGTTCTTTCTTTGAAAGGAAAATAAATATAGAGATATACATCGACAAATTATTATACAAAATTAGAAGTCCCAAATATATTTACTGTGCAAATGTTTTTCAGTTATTTTAATCAAAACAAAGATGTCACTTACTTTTATTGTCATTCCTCTGTCACATTTGTTGTCATATTTATTTACCTATTTATTTTCAGTATCTTAAACACTAGTTTATAAGAATACACATATGTACTTTAGTGACAAACAAGCTCTGGGGGAAAATTCTCTCATAAAAATCAGTCATTTAAACTAAGAAAATGGCCAATGTTGTTTCTTCTAAAGTAAAATTATAATTGATGCAGACAGACTATAAATTATTTTTCCTTGGGTTTAGCATTCACTCATAATTATGATAGCCCTAGAAGCTGGAAATTAATCTTGTTAAGGAAAATTCTAATCTAAGACTCAAAGGGTGTTGCCAGATTGCCAATTTCAATAATTCATTTAACCATATAGAGCCTATGAATCTTTCTCAAGCATGTTCATAAATCAGTGTAAGTGGATACCTAATATAAGCTTTGCTTCCCTAAACCACTTGAAAATTGGCTGTACTTTCCCCTCAATTTCAGTATTGATAATATGCCATTAGACAAATGTAATCATTTAAGTAAGCTTCTCCAAGTGTACCTACAAAAATCTTACACTGGCTTTTTGGGAGTAGATTAACTTCTTATTCTCAGCTGTAAAATACTGTTCTACATTCTAATTAGTTTTTTATGTTTAAGACCCCTTATAGTTCTATATTTTATGACTTGGAATCTGATCACAGAAGACCAAAACTACAACTTTTCTATAAAGATGAAAGGAAAAAGTTTTAGGATTATTTTAAATATAATTTTTAAATGAACTTTTTTCTATCATATCTGACAAAAAATGAAGTATGTTCCTGTCAGTTAATCTATTTTCTTCAATGAATAAAATTTATTTCTTAACAGTACAAAGTTGGAATCAAACTGAAATTAGTTTAAATACAATTCTCCCCACCCCCCCTCAAAAAGGAATCATCCAATGGGGAATATAGCAAATGAACATAATTGTTATTAGGTATTCAACAAGATGTGATAAGTTATTGCTAAAGGTTTTCATATGCATGAGGGATAGCATGCATAGAGGTATGAAAGTGAAAGAAGGCAAGATAAGTTGTATATTTTAACTGAGGTGTAGAGTGTATAAATGGGCATAGCATGACATAAAAGTGGAAAAGTAGGTTGGAGGCTGTTGCGAGAGACTTTGGATGCTGAACTAAGGACTTTGTCTTTTCCTTCAAACAGTAGAGCAGAGTGTCTAGTCAGGACCAAAGCCCAGGGGATGATTAGTAGTTACAGACTAACAGATGGGAAGCTGGGACTTGATTAGATTTTTTTCTCTCATCCTTCACTTTCATATATAAGAAAAAAAAAACAACCTAAAGAGTGTAAGTGACTAAACCAAGGACCCATAGATGGTGAGTATAAGAATTAGGATCTAAAACTAGGTCTAAGGCCCCTCACAACTGAGTCTCCTGATTTTATTATCTTTATCTTGCCTTCACTTTCATACTTTTATATATGCTATCCCTCATGACTGTAAAGGTTTCCCCCTAAGAATCTTGACTTACTGATACATTTCTCTGTCTAGCTAAAATGTTACCTCCTATATGATGCCTTCTCTGATTACCCATAGAGCCACCTTCAATACCTTGTATTATTTAGAATTACTGGGGTTCTATTTGGAAGAATTGAGCCTCAAGATATGTAGTGTTTGACAAACTTCCTGTGGACATGTGGGGGACCTTGGAACTATATTTCCCATGATCCAATGGGTTTTTGGTTTCTGACGTGATAACGTCAGACATCAGGAACCAACGCATAGTGCAGCTTAAATTCGGAGGTCGGGCTTGAGACGCTCTCTTTGCTACATGAGGGGGCTTGCTAGTGTATGAGACAGACAAGATGGAAGAAGATAGGGACTGGTGGGCATTTTGAATAGATCTTAGCCAGGCGTGTGGTCGATTTATCTCTATCAGCATGGCTTTAATTAAAATACTATTTTCCCTTATAAATTGAGCCTTCATCATTTTTAAAAATAACAACCTCTATTACCATTTTTTTACCTCTCCTATTTACTTTTTTTATATTTGTGAAGTTTTCCCATTTCTTCCTCAATTTTACTTTATTTTCAGTTCTGAATTAATTCCCTCATCCATATAAAGGCAGGGGAAAAAAACACTTGCAAATATGTAGTCATACAAAACAAATTCCCACATTAGTCATGTCCTCTGCCCCACCCCCCACCCCCCCAAAAGGGAAGAAAAATAAAGAGAAGAAAACATGCTTCAATCTGCATTCTGAGTCTATCACCTCTCTCTCGAAACAGACAACATGATTCATCATAGTCCTTTGAAATTGTGGATGGCCAATGTGTGATCAGAGAGAATTAACTGCAAAATATTGTTACTGTATAATTTGTACTCACTGAACTTTGTGTCAATTCATGTTAGGTCTTCCCTAGTTATTCTAAAACCATCCCTTCCATCATTTCTTACAGCACACTAGTATTTCATCATATTCATGACTATAACTTGTTTAGTCATTCCCCAACTGATGGCTATTCCCTTTAGTTTCTAATTTTTTGATACCACCAAAAAAGTTTCTATAAATAGTTTTGTTAGTATGGGTACTTTTCCTCTTTCCTTGATCTCTCTGGAGTACAAACCTAGTAGTGCTATCACTGGATTAAAGGGTCACAGTTTAATAGCTTTTAGGGCATAATTCCAAATTGCTTTTCAAAAATGTTTGGACTAGTTCATAGCTCCACCAAAAGTGCACCCTCGCCCCCACCCCATCCCCTTGAGCATTCCTCATTTTCCATTTTTGTCTCCTTGGCCAATCTGATGGGTATGACTCTTCACATTTTCTAACTTGCATTACAATTATATGTATACATTTCTCCCTTCTCCCTGACTAAAAGGTAAACTCCTTATGATCATTATCTGTGTTCTCAACTTTTTGCACCCCAGCAACTTAAACACAGTAGATACGGATTACATATTCATTGAATTGAGTTTTATTCAAATTCCCTCCTCAGAGAAAAATCTTTTCCTGTTTCTATACAAACTTTACCATGCACTTAATAAGAATAATATTCTTATAACAATGGCAAGTACATAGAGTGATAAATTATTTTGTCTCAGGTATTCTTATCTGTGTTTAGACTATAAAAGGTCTGTGAATTTGGGTGGGAAAAACATTACAACTTTGTTATTAATTTTATTAAGTAGCTAATTATTATAATTTTAAATTAATTAACCTCTACCTAAAATTTAGTATTATTTTCTACTGTACATTTTGGAACAATCATTATTCAGAGATGAGGTCCACAGGTTTTGCCAGATTGGCAAATAGAGTCTCAAACACATAAAAAAGGTTAAGATCCCCTGCACTAAGGTCCTCTTGTTTTAGCACAGTTAAATTATCAACACCCAAAAACTGAAATATCAATGTATTCTTATATTTTCTTGAGCTTTAAACTCAATGCACCACTTTATCTGAGCCTATGACAGAGTAATGGAAACAACGCCACAGCTAATAGACCAAATGGTCTTTGTCACAGTCACAATTCCACCTCTAGGGGTACAAGAATAGCCCACTTATACAATGCCTTTCTGCCTGGCTGTTTCAGGGAGCAGACAAGTACCTAAATAGAAAGATGTTTAAAACAAACCTGCCAAGTTAAAATGATATATATAATGGCTTTCTGGAATTTTGGACAAGTCACTTCTTTTTGAGCCTCAGTGCACTGATGAGTGAAGTGGTTAGATTAGATGACTTAAGATTCCTTGATTTTATTATTTTCACAAGCTTATATTAGCTTGCAATTGGCATTACCCTGAAAACTTCTGATCACAAATCTTTCCCTGCCTATTAAACTTTGCATATGGAGGTTCTATGATACCAGGGTCCCCTTTAAGGGATCTGTTTTTTTTTTTTTGCCAGATGTTTCCTATTGCTATAAATTACTCACACACATATGTGTGTATGTCTAATTATGTATGCATACATGTATGTTGGGAGAAGTTGGGGAATGGGAAGTGGGAAGGAATATGGATTACTCTAAAGTACAGCTCAGTGTAAAAGATCAAATAGTAGAATCCAAGGCAGCTGAGCTCCCCTTCACAAAAGTCCTTTAAAAAGAGCAAGAAAAAACTCTACACCAAATCCTAATGGGGAAATCCACGTGTGAAATTAACATAAAAGCCTAACTCATGGCTGACATATGTGCAAATTAAGGTAGGACAGTGACAGTGCAGTTTCTGACTTCTGAAACGAGCAGGCAGAAGCATGGTCTCTAGCCCAACAACATGATGTGATTATGTGCCTGGACGTCAAAACACATGACTTGGACTGTACAATCGAAAACAGAGTAGGTGTAATGTCATGGATAAAATATAAGAGACAAGACAAGTGGGAAAACTCTTTCTGCCATTTTTTGGGCTTGTGAAAGGAGGTCTCTCCCAGGCAAGCTAGGTACTTATCTGTGTAAGCCATCTCTAGCAAACCGAGTAGTAGGGGCCAGCCACCAGTGGGAACCACACTGGGCTGGGAATCTGGGAACTTGGTCTCTTGGGCTCTGGTCCTTTCCTGACCTCAAGCCTGCTCCTTGACTGGCTTAATTTGTCTGGTGTCCCTGCTTGTGAAATGGACTACGGCCTATGGGGAATCCAAAGACTTCCAACCATAGCCTTGGACTTTTTTTTTTTTTTTTTTTTTTTAACCCTTGTACTTCGGTGTATTGTCTCATAGGTGGAAGATTGGTAAGGGTGGGCAATGGGGGTCAAGTGACTTGCCCAGGGTCACACAGCTGGGAAGTGGCTGAGGCCGGGTTTGAACCTAGGACCTCCTGTCTCTAGGCCTGACTCTCACTCCACTGAGCAACCCAGCTGCCCCTATAGCCACGGACTTTGAGTTAGTTAGGCTGGTAATATTTTCTTCTTTCTCTATTTCTTTCTCTTTATTAATAAATATTTATAAGTTTAGTATAAAGTTTCCCAAGATAAATATTTACTTAACACAGCCAGAAAGTCACAGTGAGTCATTTATCCAAACTAGCGTGGTATAGGGGAAAAGGAAAAGGTCTGTGTAATCTATGGACTGAGGTAAAGTCAGGAAAGGCTGTTTACCCAAGCAAAAGGAGGTCCCAGAACTACCCCATGGCTCCACAAGACCCACATTAAGGCACTGATATGCATGGGGACAGGAGATTTTAAAAGTTTTTTTCCTCCAGTGAGTTTTTGTGCCTCTTTTACCAACCAGTTAATTATTTTTTCCTAATTTTCTTGCATCCCTCTCATTTCTCAATTTTGTCTCTACTACTCATCTTTAAAAAAAAAACAACCTCTCCCAAGAATTCTTGTTGGGCTTGTGTCCAATTAGCATTTGGTGGGGGGCATTGCTTATAGCTGTTTTCATGTTCTCATCTTCTGAGTTGTGTCCTGGTCTTCTCTGCCACTATAGTATTTTTTCAGTAACAGTTTTTAAAAAATTCAAGTTCTTTTTGTTGCTGTTGAACAGGGGAATAAGAAGGAAAGGGAGGAGGGGAATTTGAAAAGATGAATTCTAAGGAAAACAAATTCTAAATATTCCTAAAATATTTATAGCTTTTTAAGATAGCTAAAAAAGAAAATTTGAGATGTTCATAAATTGAGGAATGGTGAAATAAGCCATAGTATGTAAATATGCTAAAATCCTATTGTGCTGCTCTCTTATTAGCATAATAATCTATCATGATTCCATAAAGCTAATAATAAAACATGCTATCCACCTCTTAACAGAGAAGAGACTGAAAATGAGACAAATGTCTTTGTTGAAGATAGTTAGTGTATACTCAAAGGGATCAGTGACAAACTGTATAGGATGAAATGTGAATATATACATACATACATATATATATATATATATACCTAGAGGTAAAAAAAAAAGAATATTAAGAGAAATGGGAAAAGAGACAAAATGGAGTAAATTTATATACTATAAAGAAGCATGTGGGGGGAAGAGGGGAGAGGACCAAAAACACTGGAAGGGTAAAGAGGTTGGAGACAGGAAATACTTAATTTATATGTGCATTGAAATTAACTTAAAGAGGGAAGAACAATCAGATCCATTGGGGAAGAGAATTGATTCAGTAGAAGTGTAACAAAAGGACTGGTAGGAACGGAAGCAATACTACGGAGGGAGAGGGAGGTGAGTAGCTTTAAAAAGGCCCCAAAGAATAATAAGAGGGGAATAAGAAGGGGGGGGGGAGAAAGAGAAGTAAAATAAGGGAGGGGACTCGGGGAACTGATTAAAAACAAAGCACTGATTTAGAAGGAAATAATGAAAGAAGAAAGAGCAAGACAAGGAGAGGGAATCAAAACGTTGGGGAACACACAATTGACAATTATAACTCTGAATGTAAATGGGATGAACTCGCCCATAAAGTGGAAGCAAATAGAAGAATGGATTAGAAACCAAAATCTTACCATATGCTGTCTACAAGAAACACACATGAAGCAGGTAAATATACATACAGTAAAAATAAAAGGCTGGAGCAAAATCTATTGGACTTCAACTGAGAAAAAGAAGGCAGGAGTTGAAATCATGATTTCTGACAAAGCCAAAGCAAAAATAGATCTGGTTAAAAGAGATATGGAAGGTAATTACATCCTGATAAAAGACAATATAGACAATGAAGAAATAGCAGTACTCAACATGTATGCACCAAATGGTATAGCATCCAGATTTCTAAAGGAGAAAGTGGCAGAGTTCAAGGAGGAAATAGATAGTAAAACAATATTAGCAGGAAACCTGAACCTTCCCCTCTCAGATCTAGATAAATTGAACCAAAAAATAAATAAGAAAGAGCTAACTCAAGAGGTGAATGAAATCCTAGAAAAATTAGAGTTAATAGATGTGTGGAGAAAAACAAATAGGGACAAAAAGGAATACACCTTTTCAGAAGCACATGGAACATTCATAAAGATTGACCATGTTCTAGGGCATAGAAACATGGCAAACAAATGCAAAAAAAAATAGTTATTAGCAAGGATACATGGGAGAGGCAAACCAAAAAAATTGGAAATTAAATAATATGATTCTCCAAAACCAGCTAGTCAAAGAAGAAATCATAGAAACAATAAATAATTTCATTAAAGAGAATGACAACAATGAAGACTTCTTACCAAAATCTATGGGATGCAGCCAAAGCAGTAAAAGTGGGAAATTTATATCATTGAGTGCATATATTAACAAATTAGGTAGGGCAGAGGTCAAAAAATTGGGAATGCAACTCAAAAAACTAGAAACTGAACAAATTAAAAATCCCCAGATGAAAACAAAATTAGAAATACTAAAAATCAAAGGAGAAATTAATAAAATAGAAAGTAAAAGAATTATTGAATTAATAAATAAGACTGGAAGCTGATATTTTGAAAAAACAGATAAAATAGACAAAGTACTGGTAAATCTAATAAAAAAAGAAAGAAGAAAACCAAATTAACAGTATCAAAGATGAAAAGGGAGACCTCACCTCTAATGAAGAGAAAACGAAGGCATCATTAAAAACCATTTTGCCCAATTATATGGCAATAAATATGGCAATCTAGGTGATATGGATGAATATTTACAAAAATATAAATTGCCTAGATTAACAGCAGAAGAAATAGAATACTTAAATAATCCCATATCAGAAAAAGAAATTGAACAAGCCATCAAAGAACTCCCTAAGGAAAAATCGCCAGGGCCTGATGGATTCACAAGTGAATTCTATCAAACATTCAAAGGACAACTAATCTCAACACTATACAAATTATTTGATATAATAAGCAAAGGAGTCCTACCAAACTCCTTTTATGACACAAATATGGTACTGATTCCAAAGCCAGGTAGATCAAAAACAGAGAGAGAAAACTATAGACCAATCTCCCTAATGAACATAGATGCAAAAATCTTAAATACTAGCAAAAAGACACCAGCAAGTGATCAAGAGGGCAATTCATTATGATCAGGTGGGATTTATACCAGGAATGCAAGGATGGTTCAATATTAGGAAAACCATTCACATAATTGACCATATCAACAAGCTAACAAACAAAAATGACATGATTATCTCAATAGAAGATGAAAAAGCCTTTGACAAAATACAACACCCATTCCTATTGAAAACACTAGAAAGTTTAGGAATAGATGGCCCTTTCCTAAAAATAATAAACGGTATATATCTTAAACCATCAACAAGCATCATCTACAATGGGGACAAATGAGAAGCATTCCCAATAAGATCAGGAGTGAAACAAGGATGCCCATTATCACCTCTATCATTTAACATTGTTCTAGAAACACTAGCAGTAGCAATTAGAGAAGAAAAAGAAATCAAAGGTATTAAAATAGGCAATCAGGAGACAAAGCTATCACTCTTTGTAGATGATATGATGGTCTATTTAAAAAATTCTAGAGAATCAACTAAAAAGCTAGTGGAAATAATAATTTTAGCAAAGTTGCAGGATACAAAATAAATGCACATAAATCATGAGCATTTCTATATATTTCCAACACATCTCAGCAGCAAGAATTAGAAGGAGAAATACCATTTAAAATCACCCTAGACCAGATATGGGCAAACTGTGGCCCCCTGAAATGTTCTATCCAGCCTGCCCCTTGACATTATTCCTAATCTGATGAATACAATGAATAGGATACAATACAATGAAACTTCAAAAGAGTTGCCTTAGAAACAGACTGACAGATGAGTATTTACTTTCCTTTGACCACCTCTTTAAAAAGTTTGCCCATCACTGCCCTAAACAATATAAAATACTTAGGAATATATCTACCAAAACAAACATAGGAATTATACGAACACAACTACAAAACACTTTCCAAACAATTAAAACCAAATCTAAACAATTGTAAAAACATTGTTTGCTCATGGGTAGGATGAGCTAACATTCTACCCAAATTAATTTACTTATTTAGTGCCATACCTATCAAACTACCAAGAAATTTTACTGAATTAGAAAAAACTATAACAAAATTCATTTGGAAGAACAAAAGATCAAGAATATAATGAAAAAAAATGTGAAGGAAGCTGGTCTAGCAGTACCGGATCTTAAATTATACTGTAAAGCCGTGGTCATCAAAACAATATGGTACTGACTAAGAGTCAGAAGGCAGGATCAGAGGAATAGACTTGGGGTAAATGACCTTAGCAAGACAGTCTATGATAAACCCAAAAAGAGCCCAGTTTTTGGGACAAAAATCCATTATTTGACAAAAACTTGGGAAAATTGGAAAACAATATGGGAGAGATTAGGTTTAGAAATCAGTGGTTCCCAAACTTTTTTGGCCTACTGCCCCCTTTCCAGAAAAAATATTACTTAGCCCCCTGGAAATTAATTTTTTAAAAATTTTAATAGCAATTAATAGGAAAGATAAATGTACCTGTGGCCATCACCGCCCCCCTGGATCACTGCAGCACCCATTAGGCAGTGGTAGTGCCTACTTTGGGAATCACTGGTTTAGATCAACCCTACACCAAGATAAATTTAGAATTGGTGAATGACTTGAATATAAAGAAGGAAACTATAAGAAAATTAGGCGAATACAGAATAGTATACTTGTCAGATCTCTGGGAAAGGTAAGATTTCAAGACCAAGCAAGAGTTAGAAAAAATTACAAAATTTACAATAAATAATTTTGATTACATTAAAAGGTTTTGTACAAACAAAACCAATGCAACCAAAATTAGAAGGGAATCAACAAATTGGGAAAAATCTTTATAACAAAAAACTCTGACAGGGGTCTAATTACTCAAATATATAATGAGCTAAATCAATTATACAAATAATCAAGCCATTCCCCAATTGATAAATGGGCAAGGGACATGAATAGGGAATTTTCAGATAAAGAAATCAAAACTATCAATAAGCACATGAGAAAGTGTTCTAAATCTCTTATAATTAGAGAAATGAAAATCAAAACAACTCTGAGGTACCACCTCATACCTAGCAGATTGGCTAAAATGAAAGAAGGGGAGAGTAATGAATGCTGGAGGGGATGTGGCAAAATTGGGACATTAATGCATTGCTGGTGGAGTTGTGAAGTGATCCAACTATTCTGGCTGGCAATTTGGAACTATGCTCAAAGGGCTATAAAAGAATGCCTGCTCTTTGATCCAGCCATACGACTCCTTGGTTTATACCCCAAAGAGATCATAAGGAAAAAGACATGTACAAAAATATTTATAGCTACAGTCTTTGTAGTGGCAAAAACCTGGTATGACCTTCAATTGGGGAATGGCTGAACAAATTGTGGTATCTGCTGGTGATGGAATACTATTGTGCTCAAAGGAATAATAAACTGGAAGAATTCCATGTGAACTGGAATGACCTCCAGGAATTGATGCAGAGTGAAAGGAGCAGAACCAGAAGAACATTGTACACAGAGACTGGTACACTGTGGCAAAATAGAATGTAATGGACTCCTGTACTAGCAGCAATGCAATGATCTAGGACAATTTTGAGGGACCTATGAAAAAGAATGCTATCCACATTCAGAGGAAAAACTATGGCAGTAGAAACACAGAAGAAAAACAACTGCTGTAACACATGGGTTGTTATGGATATGATTTGGGATGTAGACTCTAAACAACCACCCCAGTGCAACTATCAACAATATGGAAATAGGTCTTGATCGATGACACATGTAAAAACCAGTGGAAATGCATGCCGGCTATAGGGGTTTGGGGGGGGGGGTAGGGTGGGTGGAGGGAAGAGTAAGAACATGAATCATGTAACAATGGGAAAATCTTTTATTATAAAATTTAAAAAAATAAAGAAAAAAAGATTGTCAGTGTAGAAAATATGCATGTTTGTAATGGGTTTTGTTTTTCTTGTGTTCTCAGTTGGAAGGGAATGGTGGGGTAGAAGAGTGAGGAGGAGGATTTGGAATCATTTGTTTCTTCCCTTGTTGGAGAGGGAGAGGCAGAAGGAGTTGGAGAAAACATATAATAAGCTGCTCTTTCCTTGGAAAGCATTGTATTAAAGTGAAGAGAATATTGGATTTGGAATCTAGGATCAAGTTCTTGTTTTGTCCTTTACTGGTTGCTAGACCTTGGGTAGGTCACAACTCCCCTGAATCTCAGTTTCTTTATTTGTAAAAAAAAGGGTTTTTCAGATTAGCGCTAAGGTTATAGAGATCCTTTAAAAAAAATCAATAGCAAGCAAAAAACTAGTCATGACTTTCCCCTCTGTTAAGCTGATAAAAGGAGAAGAGAGCCACAAAAACTATCAAAATGTGTTTGAGTGGGAAGAATCTCTATCTCTCCATTGAAAGTCACTGGGTATATAAACAAGAGGAGCCTAATCTGTTAGATTCCTTTCTAAGGAGTTACCATTAAAGGTAGGACCTATCTGATTCAGCCTTAAATATACAGCCTGAAGCTGATTAAAACTTGGCACATAGGTGCTCACTGTTACTTTTAAGTATTTTCACATGCCAATTTTGGAACAGAATAGGGAAAATACTGAAACACTGATCTTTAAATGTGATTAACTGAAAACCAACTATAAATATATTTTTTAGCACTTGACCTTAATCACAAAGAGACAAATTACAAAAAAATAGATTCATATAAGGAATTTAGTAAAACCAAAACAAAAAATACTCACAGAGTATGCCCTGGGGTAAGGACAGGTTATACCAAATCTCCCACACCATCTATATCTACATCCCTGTAAAATTAGTGTTCATGTTCTGGATGATGGCTCCAAGGCACTGGAAAGTCCTCAATCATCAAGTAAAGATTTAATTGTATTTACTACATTCTACTTATACCAAGGAAGAGGAGTAGATGAATGTACTTTATAACATTATTTCAATAAAAAATTTCAAACAGAAAGGGTTTTGACTAAAGTTTAGTAAACCAAAAAAGTCAATGATCACAATTTTACTTTAACTACTTAAATGTGAAAAAGGACATTTTGAAATCTCAGACAAAAAAAATTAGATGAAATGTTAGATGAATATATTCAAAGTTAGAAGGATAGATTTTCCTGCCTCCAGGAAACTATGAAGTTCATTTAATGACTTTAAGGAAGCCCTTATGAAACAGATCTCTTTTAAAAACCAACATTCTACCGATGTTCTTATGTTATAGTGAGATATGGAATATGACAGTCTGGTGAATTAAAATGCATATCCCATGGGGAGCAATTAAGAGATATATTGTGGGTATAACATAAGCAACTTATCAGAATAGTAGTAAAACATGTTATCAAAAGTACAAAAAGAATTGTACTATAGCAAGAAGGGCTAGTCCTATAGCAAGTGAGAGGCAATAGATGGACAGTCAGAATGTTCTATTTTTATATTTAAAATGCTAGAAGGTGACTTAGACTACCTGTGGTGAACTTATGGGAGGACAGGTTGTGACAAGAGTCACACTAGATGGGCAGGCATCCCTAGAGGGAACTTCCAAATCAATGAGATCATACATATATTTGAGAGAGAGTAGATGAAGGTGCCAACACATTTCCAAGAGCACAAAGATGGAATGAGTATTGCTAAACTTTGTGATTTCTTTGATTCTATGAATTTCTGATTCCCAAGAAGTCTTTTCTTGATTCTATTTCATCATTAAAAATCATTTTAGATTTCATCATTTCCCAAGTAATACATTAAACCTTTCAGAATTCTTCCAAAAGCAATGAAGGGGAAATCCCTGATGACTTCAGCAGGCAATCCCTTAATCAGGAAGATTTCTAATGCCAATCACAAGAAACATACCAATTTACAGGAAAGAAAGGGGAAATACTGACATATTACACAATATACTGTGAATAAAGTATGCTTTTATTAAATGGAAAAAAAATTCATGTTGAAATTTTTTTAAAAGAATTTCTGGTTACTTTAGAGATAGCTATGTTGAAGTAGATGAGCTCTACATATTAAGGCGAAGGTGAAAATAGGCCCCTAAGTACATTAACATTAAGCAGGAAATATAACTAAAGTTACTGATGTCTTTTTAGGCTTTTCTGAATATTTAAGTTTCTTAGCACTTAACATTCATTTTAATGATTCAAAATGGAGAGAGTTTCATTTGTTTTCTCTCCAGCAGCTCAATCAGTACAATATTACCAGCAAAAGATGAAGATGATTTTCTGATTCAAGCGCTAATTCTATACATAGATCCTATGTTGGTTAATGGGAAGTTGTAGATGATTTATTAAACTATATAAAATCTTTTCCAAATTAAAGAAATGAAATTGCTTATGATGTTATAATTCTATATATGTGTGTATGCACATGAAAAACAGCAAAGAAAAACATGTGTGAAGCTGATTCACAAATAACCTAATGTCATCCCTAAGTAACAGCTAAGTAGCAAGTAGTATTATGGGATCTTCATTTTTTTCAGATAACGAAGGAGAAAAGCTAAACAGAATGACTCCACTTCAGTCAGATTCAAAACCCAGTTCAGATTCATTGCCTAATGTTCTTTCCCTTAATAGACTGGTATTTGCTAAGGAGCTGTGAATTGTTATTGAGTGAATAAGGTACCAGTGGTTACTTAGGCAATAAAAGATAAAAAAAGGAGTCTAGGGATTTTTGTGTGCCTAAAAAAGTCAATGGAAATGGGGAGAAAAAGCAATACAAAAAAGAAGCGAGATTTGTAAGATTTAATAAAAATGCTTAAGAAGTTTACATCAGGAAAATATTTTTGACAAAAGCCCTTTTAAAGTAGTTAATGATAATTTGTATTGTATAAAATATTTTAATTAATAATTTTCTAGGATGATGCATTTATTAACAAATTATAAATCCTTTTTCATAAACATTTTCCTGAATCCCATTCAGCCTAAATTTGATCACTGAAGCAATAGGCTATGAGAAGCAATGATACTTTCTATAAAAGTCAATTAGATGATATATTAATATAGTAATGCAAAACCTGACTACCTAGTTTTAAATTTGAAAATCTTATATTGATGTAATAGCAAAAAAGATAAAAGAACCATAAGCATAAATGTTTAGTTTACATATAAAAAATGATATATCTTTATTTTGGCAACTGAATTATTCCATATTACTCTAGAGACTTGCCAATATGCTTCAAGTACTTTATTTCTTTTTCCTTTTTTTCCTTCTTTCCTTTCCCCCCAACTCACTTTCTCACCTTTGTCTTCTCTCTCGCTTTACCTGGTTGGTTCCAAGGCAGAAGAGTGATCAAGACTAGACAGTTGGGGTTAAGTGACTTGCCCAGGGTCACACAGCTAAAAAGTGTCTGAGGCCAGAATTGAACCCACCACCTGGAGCTCTATCCCCTAAGCCACTTCAAGTAATTTCTGATGTTTCATTCTACTTCTAATACAAAGAATTAAAGTTTCTCAATGTAAAGATATTATCTATTGCTTCTATTTAATCATACTGTATTCAGCTTCTCTGTGAGCTTAAACAGGTCGAGTGTACCATACATCACTGGAAATTTTAAAGAAAACTGGCCTTTGGCCTACATGCTTTACTATTTAAGTTCTCACAGCCCTTCTTTAACATTTGCTTCTTAAAAACCTTTTAAACACTTTTTGGTGCTTTTTGTTTTGACAGTCCAATCTTATTAGATCATGTTCTAGTTAAGTGTGGTCCTTGCTCAATACTCTGTAATCTCAGGACTACAGAAGCCACTGAGAACTACTTAAGTCAGTGACCCCAAGTGAAACTAGGGCCAAGGGAATTCAACTGAATACACTAATAAACATTTCTATGGTAGAGTGAAACAATGATGACAATGGAATGAATGACTAACATTCATATATGACCTTTTATCCAAAGCTCCCAAATGCTTGGTGAATTTCTGTGAACTGATTATGACTTCTGGACAGCAACAATAACAGTCTGCATTTCTACGCCATAGTTCTTTCAAAACCTTCAGAGTACTTGACTAACATTATCATACTCAAATTACCTTCTGGTGGGTGGTAGCAAGAAAGCATTCCTGTTTTAAAAATATAAAGACAGAGGTACAAAGAACAACTAACTCGACCAAGATTGTCATGTAGGCTAAATCCATCTAACGAAAAACTAAACATGGTACCCAACTCGGATGGTACTCCTTTACTGGAAGGATATGTTAAAGGGATGCCACCAAGTTTCTATTTGCAGAATGCAGGCAATTTTCAACAGGGAAGGTAATATAGATGTAGACACTTTAGTGCATTTCTACTGCTCTCTACCCTACTTTTCAAAGCTATTTCCCACAACCGTTAATCTACCATTGGTCCAATATCAATACCTCCTTACCTTAAGACTTATAGGACAGTGTGGAGCACAATGGGCTGGACAGAGTTTTAGACTGGCAGTGAGAAAGATCTAGTCTGAAACAGTACTTTATGTCCTTATGAGCTATGTGGCCCTGGGCTAGTCATTTCCCCCTTTCTTACTCCAGATAATTTTCTAAGATGTGAGAGTACAATTGCCAATTGGCTTTAGAAGAGAGGGATTCCTCACAAGAAGTACTGGTTAATAGCAAAATCACAGGTTATAATGGGTTACAAAGACTTTTAAATTTTACTTAATAAGATTCATGCACAAGGTGTGTGAAAGGAGCAGAAAAGCTACCTGGATTTGGAGCCAGGGAATTCAGGTCTGCATCCCAAAAGATGTGATAACATCCTTGAAAACAGAGAATGATTTATTTTTTTAAATAGTTCTCTGTATTTCCAAAACTTAGTACAATTTACAGCAAACATCAAACATTTAATAAATGATTATTGACATCCTAGTTGCAATTACTAAGTTGTCATAATAACTACTAGTATGACCCTGAGTAAGCAACTTAGGGTCTGTGGGCACCAGTTTCTTTTGCTATAAAATGGGGAAGATAAAATTGTCTTTGATTTCTCTTCCAGCTCCAAAGTTATGATAATCTCTAGTCAGTGAGAAAGAGCAAGATGAGGGAGACAAGTTTTGGCTTGGTTTTTGCACTGTCCACAAAATGGTAAGAAAAAAAAATCATCATAAAATGTGACCATGAGAAAGGTTAGAGTAGTTTGATTCTCCAAATGAAGAAAACTGTGCTTTAGGCAATTTAAAAACTATTATTAATAAATACTAGTTGACTGATTACTGTTATTGCCCTTTGCCTCCTATTCTGCTCCAATGAAGAAACTTCCTCCTCTCCCCAAGATTGTAAGGCAACTTGTATTTTTCTTTGTTTCATGAATTAACACAGTTTTAGAGCATCTACAAATATTACCTTAACTACTGATACTGTAAAGAGTGAGATCCTGGCCAAGAGAAGATGATATAAATCAAGTCATGGGCAAGAATCACATAAAATGAGAGAGAGGACAGAGAGGACATGGATAGACAAGTTGCAGTGAGAGCACATATTCATCAAAGTTTCAAGAATACCTTTTGGTAAGCATAATTGTCAAAGAATTTAATTTTTAGAAATTACCTCAGGCAAGATATTTCAACCTAAAGGAGTTGGGGCTTAAGATTAAAATAATTATCCTTATGTCATAGAGAATTCTAGACTTATTTCCCCTACTAAATATATAGGCTTCTTGCAAGTAAGGACCACAAGAGATCCTGCATATAGTAAGGAAACAATAAATGTTGGTTAAACTGAATTAAAGACTTGGCAACTTGTCAAACTAGATAATCCTAAAGTTCCTTTAGGAATCAAAAATTCTATGCATCTATAATTAATAGTTGCAGGGAAGAGACAGTCTGATTGCTTTCACTTTTCAATTAGAGTTCTCTTGTGAAGAACATGCCACCTTATTCACTTTAAGAAGGTGCATTTGTAGCTTCTAACTCTAGTAGTTAAAAGGAACAAGATTTAACAACTTTAGAGAGGTAGGTCATGCTACTAATTACCTATCTGATCAAAAAAATTTAAATATACCCCAGGCGCAAATATGTTTCACCAAAATCAGACATCCCAGCAGCTTCCCATCTAGGAAGTGTCATGAGAGCACCAGGAGTGGATGGGGAAGATTCCTAAAGGAGACATTCAAGGTCTGTTCCTGTCAACACAATATGAAGTTGAATCAATCATCTCAGATATCTAACACCTCTTACACACTTTTTGTAGTCTTTTCAGTATCAGTTATGGCTCATAAATGCCAGGAGTCTTCCTTATTCGGATGGTTCAGACAGCTTCCAAAAAGACTGAAAGTAATGGGTATGTGAATAAAAAAAAAATAAAATGTGTGAATGCTAGTGGAATATTATATTGTGGCAAAACAGAATAAGAATGTGAATTTTTCAGTCATTCAATAAATATCTAGATGCATATTATATATGATGTACTAGTTAAGGTACTCTGATATTCACTTATCTTCCTAAATAAGTCTAGAAATTTTCCTTTGTAGAAGCCTTTCCAGTAGAAGAAAGCAACACATCCACTATCTTAAAGAAGGTTCAAAGCTATAGTAAAGGGAATCTAAATGAACTGATCTGAAAAAAAAAAAAGAAAAAAGAAATTCAGCAAGACCAATTGATACATTAAAAAATCTGGTGGGGGCAGCTAGGTGCCTCAGTGGATAGAGGGCCAGCCTAGAGCCTGGAGATCCTGGGTTCAAGTCTGATCTCAGATACTACCTAGATGTGTGACCCTGGACAAGTCACTTAACCCCTAATTGCCTAACCTTTACCACTCTTCTGCCTTGTAACCAATACTTAAGTATTGATTCTAAAGCAGAAGGTAATAAAAACAATTATCCAGTCTTAAAGATAATATTCTATATTTGTGCATCCCCTACCTCTCTGCAAAGGAATGAAGGGGTAGATATTTCTTCCTACTACTTGTTTGGTGTTAGGCTTATTCTTTATAATTAAAAAAATTCATTTTCAAATTCGAGGGTATTCTACTGATACTGTTATAGTTATCATATAAATTATTTTCCTGGCTCTGTTTACTTCACTTTGCACCAATTCAGGCAAGTTTTTCTTTAGTTTTCTGTATTCATTACAATTGTTGTTTCCTACAGCACAGTAAAATCCATTACATTCATCAACTAAATTATGTTTAGCCATTCCTCAGTTAATGGGCATCTACTTTGTTTTTAGTTCTTTGCTACCACAAAAAGTGCTATTATAATTGTTTTGGTGTAAATGGAGACTCAGCTCACTCAGTTCTCCTACCTATCTGACCATTCCTTTTTAGTCTTCTTTGTTGTTTCTTTTTTTAAAACCCATACCTTCTGACTTAGTTGATACAAAGCATCCATTCCAAGCAAGAGCAGTGAGGCCTAGGCAACTGGGATTAGTTAAGTGACTTGACCAGAATCACACAGGTAAGAAGTGTCTGAGGCCAAAATTGAATCCTAGACCTCTCATCTCCAGACCTATCTCTCTATGGAAGCCACATGTTAGAACATATATAAGCTGCAGAGTGAGGAAGAGTTAATTCAAGTCATTTATTAAGTGCTTACTCCAAACAAGGTACTGAGCAAAGTGCTGAAGATACAAAGACAAAAATAAGAGTTCCTACAGAACTGCAGTCTTTGAGAGTTAGAAGTAGCTTGGCCACCACCTCTAGTCCAACCAAACACAAAAGTCCACTGAAGCACACTCAAGAAATGATCATCCTGCCTCAGACTGAGCCCTACTACAAGGGAGAACCCACAACCTTTTCAGATGTACCATTCCACTCTGGGGCAGTTTTAATTGTTAGATGTTTTTCTTAAAATCAAGCCTAAATTTGCCTCTGCCACTTCCACCCATTGTTCTTTGTTCTGTTCTTTGGGGCCAAACAGAACAAATTTAATCCCTGTTCCACATGACAGTCCTTCCAAAACCTGAAGACAGTTTTCACATTCATCCCTTAATTCCTCTCTTCTCTAGTCATGAACTAAAGGTCTTCATCATTCTCAACAGTCTCCTCTAGACATACTCCATCCAGTGTATCAACATCTTTCTTAAACTATGATGTTCAAAATTGCCTCTGTTTTCAGAGTGAGGTATTAAGGGTTGAATATAGTGGGACTCACTTCCATTTTTGGAATTTCTGCCCCTGTTACTGCAGTACAAGATGGCATTAACTATTTTGGCTGTTACATTATACTGCTGACTCATATTAAACTTATGGGCCTCTAAACATCCAGAGCTTTTTCAGATCTGCTGTTTATCCATGTTTCCTCTACCTCATACTTGTGGAATTGAATTTTTGTGAAGAAGGGAAAGACTTTATATTTGTCCCTTGAGAATTTCATCTTACTTGATTTAGTCCCATGTAGCCTGTCAGGATCCTTTGTTGTCCTGTGCCATTAGCTACACTGACTATCCCTCCTGTATGGTGTCAACTGAAAAAAAAAAAAAGGCAAAAGAGCATACCACCTATGTTTTATTCAATGAGAAAAATGGTAAGCAATGTAGGGCCAAGAGGAGGTCCTTGGGATTCTCCACTGGAGGCCTCCTGCCATGCTAATGTTGAATATATTTTTTTTGGATAACTACTCTTGGGAATCAAATGTGCCTGTGATGCTTGTGATATGCTTATGATAGGTAGGTAATGTTCTCGGTTTAAAACTATCATTGAAAAAAATAACAGTTTAACACAATGAATTGAGACTTCACTATTGTGGGCATTCCCTCAACTAGTGAATATCATCTCTTTATGCACTGATATATAGTCATCTTCAAAATTTGCTGTCCCTTCTCAACCTGCCCCCCCCCCCCCCATTATCATCTGGTAGCCCATTCTGTAGTGATTCTAAGGTGAAGACATAACATATACACAAATATACATGAATATAAAGTTAACTGAGGAGTAACACAATACTAATAACTGGAGGGGAGGGGAAGATAATGGAAGGCTTCTTGGAGTAGGACTGATAACTGAATTAAGTTCTAAAGTACTACAAGGGTTCAGAAAGGCAGAAAAGGGAAAGAATTCCAGGTCTAGGGAATGGCTTCTGTAAATGAGGAAACTGGAAAACAAAAAACTGAATTCAGAGAACAGGTAGTAGTCTACTTTGGCTAGAGTGCAGAGTTTCTGAAGGGGAGTAGTATGAAACAGAGAATGGAAAAGAAGGTGGGAGTCAGTTTTTAGAAGGTCTTAAGTATCAAGATAACTAGGACAGTGATCTGAATACCAAATTCATGCCATATGGATTGGCTGAAGAAGTTGGGGATGTTTAGAAGACAAGATTTACTGGGAATTTGAAAGCTGTTTCTGAGTATGTGAAAGAAAATCACCTGGTCGAAGGATCAGGAGGGCAGAACTAGGAACAAAGGGTAGAAATTGAAAAAAAAAAAAAAAGCAAACATTAGCTCTATGAAGTGGGAAATATTCTAATAAAGTTACTCCAAAGTGGAATAAACCACTTCAGAAGGGAGTAAGCCCTTCTCATTAAGCAAAGACTGAATAATCACTTATGCATGCTGTAGAGCAGATCCTTTTTTGAAATATGACATGACCTCTGATATCTTTTCCAACTCTAAAAGTCTATTGTTTTGAGTGGTCTAAGTGACTGACTATATGTTGTTTTTTCAATGATCCTAGTCAACTGTAGAGGGGTTTAACACCACAATAGCTATGTGGTAATGTATTCTAGGGGTCATACTGACTTAAAATATCCACTATTAAGTTTCAGGGACTTATAAAATGCAAAAAAATCCCAGATCCTTGTAGTATCAGGGAAAATGTTACATACCCCTTTCTTCCCTTCCCCCATGAAAGTTAGGTTAGTTTTTCTGTAAAAGGTACTGAAACTATTTCAGAAAACTGATTGGCTCAGGAGATTATGAGGTCAGGCTTTTGATAACACTTCTTGGTCACCTGTGCACAAAATAGCTAAAAGAGCTCTAACTGATACTTGACTGGTGGAAAATGATGGTCCATGAAGGCAAGAAAGCCTCACTCATTTGAATCAATTTAAGATGTCTTTTTTGAATATGTTCATTGAATATCCTTTCCCTGATATACCCAGAATAGTCAATTGTTCTTTTATAATTAACTGAATTATAGGACTACACAGTCTAGATGAAATCAGATCCTTCAAAATAATATTAAATGGGTGAAAATGTATTTATTAAATTCTTAGTATGTGCTAAATAAATGGTAAGGATACAAATACAAAACTGAGAAAATCTTTCCCTCAAAAAATTAACATTTTATTATGAAGAGATAACAAATATAAGTAAGAGGTTGCCAGGGAAATGGCATTTTGGCTTTGGAAATCCCCGTAAAGTCAGAGGACAATTAACTGACATGCTCCTTTCATAAGCAGTAGGGAGATATTGGTTTACTGTTTCCATACGAAGAAAAAGAAAAAAGGGATAGAATGAGATTGGTGAAAGAGATTTCTAGATTGCAAAACTGCTCTTCATCCCTGTATTTCTGTGGAAATGAAAATGGTTACATTATCCTAAGATCACTTCTCTTTGCTTAAAAGAAAAAAAAATGAATCACTCTATTGGAAAAGGGTATTTGTACCCTGGCTGTAGAGAACAGAGTAGACTAAAAAGGAACAAACCCTGAGAACCTAGTTGAACAAAGCAATGGCAGAAAGATTCAACTTATCTGATGCAAAACCATTTACTAAGCCCCTACTGTGTGCCAAGCACTGAATTAAGAGGTCATGCTCCTTAAAGTGGCTTCTCCTCTCAGGTGAAAGTTTCTATATCCATATTTGAATAGAGTATGAGTTTCTTCTCCTCACTGGATATAGTGATTCCTCATGCTGGTCCAGAAAACGTCTTTTACGTTACCAGTTTAAAATCTGATACGGACAATAATTCATTTCCCCAGAGAGTTGCTGAGTTTGTTTTTGTTGTTCGAAATGAATAGATTTTTAACAGTGATTCCCAAAGTGGGTGCTACCGCCCCCTGGTGGGTGCTGCAGCGATCCAGGGAGGCGGTGATCGCCACACTTTTTTTGTATTACATTCTATTCTGAGTTCAATAAATAGTTTCATAATTTCCAGGGGGCGCTAAGTAATATTTTTTCAGGAAAGGGGACGGTAGGCCAAAAAAGTTTGGGAACCACTGATTTATAAGAACAATGGTAAAATGTCTGTTTCTACCATACCTTTAAAGAGTGCTTAAAAGTTGGAGCAACAAAGATTGTGTCACTGAAAATAAATTAAATCCTTTAGCTGGAGCTAAAATGACAATGTTATACTACTAGAGACACTAGGAACAATAAAGCAACTGCCAGACATAAAAAGGTACTTTCCTTTGCCCGTTACCCAAATACATCATTGCATATTTGCAAGAAAGCCCAACCTATTTTAAGTAGTTTCAGATGATAAATTATTGGCTTATAATGCTGACACAGTCTTAAAGAACACCTAGGAAAGATGTTCACTGTGCTATGAACCATTTTTAATCTTTACTGATAAGCTAGGGAGGCATGAATCCTTACTTCCAAGCTTCTACTATAAATTTGACCAATATGCTGTCTAGAAAATCTAGCAAATCCTTTAAAATAAAACCTAAAGACCATTTACAAAGCAATATGAATACCATGAATTAATTCATACTGTAAAATGAATTTCCAAGGTGAATGTATTTTCTTTCTTTCCCAACTTAAGACTGTACTCCATGATTTCATTTTATCTTTTTTCAAGAATAGATATAAAACAATAAATAACTCTATTCTGCATAATGCGGAGTATACTGATTTCAAGCCTAACTTATCCCACAAAGGAGGGGGAGGCTGATAGTAAAAGTAGTTAATACAAATCAAGTACCCTGGATTCTTTTAACAATTGATTAATTTACAAAACTTTAGGTGAAATTAGTCATAAAAAATTTTCCCCAGTTTGTTGCTTCCCTTCTAATTTTGGTTGCATTGGTTTTGTATGTGCAAAAATCTTTTAATTTAAAATCATCAAAATTTTTCATGTTACATTTTGTAATGTTCTATCTTTCTTGTTTGGTCTTAAATTCCTTCCTTTCCCATAGATGTGACAGGTATACTATTCTATGTTCAACTAATTTATTTATGATTTCACTCTTTATATTTAAGTCACCTATTTTGAATTTATCTTGGCATAGGGTGTGAGATATTAATCTAAACCTAATTTTTCCCTTATTGTTTTCAAATTTGCCAAGCAGTTTTTGTCAAATAGTGAGTTCTTGTTCCAAAAGCTGGGATCTTTGGAATCTTATCGAACACTGAGCTACCCAGCTGCCCCCTTCGAACACTAGCTTGCTGAGGTCATTTACTCCTAGTCTACTCCATTGATCCATTTAGGTGAAATTAGTGCCAGTAAATGAATACAGACTAGGAACTTTCATTCCAGATTATCTTTTTTTTTTTTTTTTTTTTTTGCTTTTTGATAATTACAATGATATTTATGTAACATGTTAATCTTTTTTTTAAAGACGATTTTAGCATTTATTTTTTTATCAAAGTTAACATGGTTACATAATTCATGCTCTTACTTTCCCCTTCACCCCCCTGAGGTCCCTCCCCCCCCAATGGCTGATGTATATTTCCACTGGTTTTAACATGTGTCATTGATCAAGACCTATTTCCAAATTGTTGATAGTTGCATTGGTGTGGTAGTTTTAAGTACCCCAATCATGTCCGCCTAAACCCCTGTGTTCAAGCAGCTGCTTTTCTTCTGTGTTTCCACTCCTGTAGTTCTTCCTCTAAATGTGGGTAGCGTTTTTTTCCATGAATCCCTCAGAGCTGTCCTGTGTCATTGCATTGCTGCTAGTACAGAAGTCCATTATATTCGATTTCACCACAGTGTATTGGTCTCTGTGTACAGTGTTCTTCTGGTTCTGCTCCTTTTGCTCTGCATCAATTCCTGGAGGTCTTTCCAGTTCACATGGAATTCTTCCAGTTTATTATTCCTTTGAGTGCAATAGTATTCCATTACCAGCAGATACCACAGCTTGTTCAGCCATTCCCCAATTGAAGGACATACCCTCATTTTCCAGTTTTTTGCCACCACAAAAAGTGCGGCTATAAATATTTTCTTACAAGTGTTTATCTATGATCTCTTTGGGGTATAAACCCAACAATGGTATGGCTGGATCAAAGGGCAGGCATTCTTTTATAGCCCTTTGAGCATAGTTCCAAATTGCCAGCCAGAATGGTTGGATCAGCTCACAGCTCCACCAGCAGTGCATCAATGTCCCAATTTTGCCACATCCCCTCCAGCATTCATTACTCTCCCCTTCTTTCATTTTAGCCAATCTGCTAGGTGTGAGGTGACACTTCAGAGTTGTTTTGATTTGCATTTCTCTAATTATTAGAGATTTAGAACACTTTCTCATGTGCTTATTGATAGTTTTGATTTCTTTATCTGAAAATTGCCTATTCATGTCCCTTGCCCATTTATCAAATGGGGAATGGCTTGATTTTTCATACAATTGATTTAACTCCTTGTATATTTGAGTAATTAGACCCCTGTCAGAGTTTTTTGTTATAAAGATTTTTTCCCAATTTTTTGTTTCCCTTCTGATTTTGTCTACATTATTTTTGTTTGTACAAAAGCTTTATAGTTTGATATATTCAAAATCATTTATTTTACATTTTCTACTTTTCTCTAACTCTTGCTTGGTTTTAAAGTCTTTCCTTTCCCAGAGATCTGACAAGTATACTATTCTGTGTTCACTTAACTTATTTATACTTTCCCTCTTTATATTCAAGTCATTCACCCATTCTGAATTTATCTTGGTGTA
>NC_058130.1:673312695-673331882 GCF_016433145.1 Gracilinanus agilis | reverse complement strand
CTTGGTGTAGGGTGTGAGATGTTGATCTAGACCTAATCTCTCCCATATTGTTTTCCAAATTTCCCAGCAGTTTTTGTCAAATAGTGGATTCATGTCCCAAAAGTTGGGCTCTTTGGGTTTATCATACACTGTCTTGCTGATGTCATTTATCCCCAGTCTATTCCATTGATCCTCCTCTCTATCTCTTAGCCAGTACCATATTGTTTTGATGACTGCTGCTTTATAGTATAGTTTAATATCTGGTACTGCTAGGCCCCCTTCCTTCACATTTTTTTTCATTATTTCCTTTGATATTCTTGATCTTTTGTTATTCCAAATGAAATTTGTTATAGTTTTTCCTAATTCAGTAAAAAAATTTTTTGGTAGTTTGATAGGTATGGCACTAAATGGGCAAATTAATTTGGGTAGAATGGTCATTTTTTATTATGTTAGCTCGCCCTACCCATGAGCAATCAATACTTTTCCAATTGTTTAGATCTAGTTTTAATTGTTTTGAAAGTGTTTTGTAGTTGTTTTCATATAATTCCTGTGTTTGTTTTGGTAGATAGATTCCTAAGTATTTTATATTGTCTAGGGTGATTTTAAACGGCGTTTCTCTTTCTACCTCTTGATGGCTTGTTCAATTTCTTTTTCTGATATGGGATTATTTAGGTATTCTATTTCTTCTGCTGTTAATCTAGGCCATTTGTATTTTTGTAAATATTCATCCATATCTCCTAGATTGCTATATTTATTGCTATATAATTGGGTAAAATAGTTTTTAATGATTGCCTTAATTTCCCCTTCATTAGAGGTGAGGTCTCCCTTTTCATCTTTGACACTGTCAATTTGGTTTTCTTCTTTCCTTTTTTTTATTAGATTGACCAGTACTTTGTCTATTTTATCTTTTTTCAAAATACCAGCTTCTAGTCTTATTTCTTAATTCAATAGTTCTTTTACTTTCAATTTTATTAATTTCTCCCTTGATTTTTAGTATTTCTAATTTAGTTTTCATCTGGGGATTTTTAATTTGCTCACTTTCTAATTTTTTAAGTTGCATGCCCAATTAATTAATCTCTGCCCTCTTTAATTATTTGTTAATATATGCACTCAAGGATATAAATTTCCCCCTGAGTACTGCCTTTGCTACCATCCCACAGAGTTTAGTAGGATGTCTCATCATTGTCATTCTCTTCAATGAAACTGTTGATTGTTTCTATAATTTCTTCTTTGACTAGCTGCTTTTGGAGAATCATATTATTTAATTTCCAATTAGTTTTTGATTTGCCTGTCCAGGTGCCCTTACTAATTATTATTTTTATTGCATTATGGTCCGAGAAGGTTAAATTTATTATTCCTGCTCTTTTGCATTTGTTTGTAATGTTTCTATGCCCTATTACATGGTCAATCTTTGTGAATGTACCACGTGCAGATAAAAAAAAAATTTATCTCCGAAAAGAAGGTGTATTCCTTTTTGTTCCTATTTGTTTTTCTCCACATATCTATTAAATCTAATTTTTCTGGGCAGCTGGGTAGCTCAGTGGAGTGAGAGTCAGGCCTAGAGACAGGAGGTCCTAGGTTCAAACCCGGCCTCAGCCACTTCCCAGCTGTGTGACCCTGGGCAAGTCACTTGACCCCCATTGCCCACCCTTACCACTCTTCCACCTATGAGACAACACACCAAAGTACAAGGGTTTAAAAAAAAAAACAAAAAAAAATCTAATTTTTCTAGGACTTCATTCATCTCTCTTACCCCTTTCTTATTTATTTTTTGGTTTGATTTAGCTAGATCTGAAAAAGGGATATTTAGATCTCCTACTAGTATGGTTTTACTATCTATTTCCTTCTTGAGATCTGCCAGTTTCTCCTTTATGAATCTGGTTGCTATGCCATTTGGTGCATTCATATTGAGCAATGTTATTTCCTCATTGTCTATATTGCCTTTAAATCAGGATGTAATGACCTATTTTTACTTTGGCTTTGTCAGAAATCATAATAGCCACTCTTGCCTTCTTTTTCTCATTTGATGCCCAAAGGATTTTGCTCAAGCCCTTGACCTTAAACCTGTGTATGTCCACCTGCCTAATATGTGTTTCTTGTAGAAAACATATGGTAGGATTTTGGTTTCTAATCCACTCTGCTATTTGCTTCCTTTTTATGGGTGAGTTCATCCCATTCACATTCAGAGTTATAATTATCAGTTGTGTATTAGCCAACATTTTGGTATCCTCCTCTAATGCCACCCCTTTTTCTTACACTATTTCCTTTTAAACCAGTGGTTTGCTTTATGCCAGTAACCCTTGTCCCCTCCCTTTATTTACTTCCCTTTCTACCCCCTCCCTTATTATTCCCCTCTATTTATTTTTAAAGCCTAATGAATTCCCTCTCCCTTCTTCTCCCCTCCCTTTTTTGACCTCCCCACTCCCCTGCTCCCCTTGGTTTATCCCTTCTGACTTTAGTCAATAGGGTTAGATAGTTTTATATCCCAATGGATAAAGCTACTCTTCCCTCTCAGGGTTAATTACACTGAGAGTAAGGTTTAATTTTACCTCTTAATGCTCTCTTCCTCTCCTTCTTATAATAGTATTCATCCCTTCCCCTTCCCATGCCCTCTTTGTGTGTAACAGAATATCCTATTTTTCTTATTCATTCAAGTTTCTCTTGGTGTCCTCTACTATTCACCCCCCTCATCTTAGACCATTTAGTATTCCAAACTCTCCCTATGAATAATTCTTCTAATTATTAATAGTGAATAGAGTTCCTTACAGAGAATTATATATAGCATTTCTCCACATAGGAATACCAATAATTAGATCATACTGAAGCCCTTAAAGAGGCAAATTTAAAAAATGCGAGTTTTCTTTCTTTCCCCTCTGTTTCTTATTTACCTTTTCATGTTTCTCTTGATTTTTATAGTTGGATATTGAACTTTCCATTTCATCCAGGTCTTTTCTGTGCAAATACTTGGAAATCTTCTATCTTGTTGAATGCCCAAACTTTCCCCTGGTAGTATATAGTCAGCTTTGATGGGTAGGTGATCCTTGGTTGTTCTCTTGCCTTTCTGAATATCATATTCCAAGCTTTGCGGTTTTTTAGTGTGGAGGCTGCCAGATCCTGTGTGATCCTGATTGGTGCTCCTTGATATTTGAATTGTCTCTTTCTGGCTTCTTGTAAATTTTTTTCTTTTACTTGGAAGCTCTTGAATTTGGCTATTATATTCCTGAGGTTTGTCTTTTCTGGATCTAGTGTAGAGGGTGATACGGATCCTTTCAATGTCTATATTACCCTCTTGTTGTAGAACTTCAGGGCAATTTTGCTGAATAATTTCTTTTATTATGGAGTCCAAATTTATATTAATTTCTCCTTTTTCAGGAAGACCAATGATTCTCAGATTGTCGCTTCTCGACCTGTTTTCTTGGTCCGTCACTTTCTCATTGAGATATTTCATGTTTCCCTCTATTTTATCAGTCTTTTGACTTTGTTTTATTTGTTCTTGCTGTCTTGAGAGATCATTAGCTTCTAATTGCTCAATTCTAGCCTTTAGGGATTGGTTTTCCTTTTCAATCTGGTCATTTCTGATGTTCAATTTGCTTATCACTTCATTTGATTTCTGAGCCTCACTTTCCCATTGCAAAATTCTGCCTTTTAAACTGTTATTTTCTTGCCAGATTTTGGTTTCCAATTTGCCTACCATTTCGTTTGATTTTTAGGCATCTTTCTCCAATTGGGAGTTTCTGTCTTCTAACATGTTAATTTCCTTTTGAGCTATTTCCCACTTCTCTTGCCAAATCTCTTCCATCTTTCTCATCATCTCAGATTTGAAGTCTTCAATAGCTTGTGGCCAGGTTTCATTATTTTGGGAAGGTTTGGATATGATTACTTGTTTGTTCTCTGCAGTTTGCTCTTTTGTCTGGATTTTATCTGTGTAAAAGTTGTCGAGTGTTACAGATTCTTGATGATCTTTCTCTTTTGGGGTTCTTGTCTCTGGCTTGCCATTGTTAGCCCTGAGCCCTATCCTCACACTCAGGCTCTATCTGCACTCTTTAGGCTCCTGAGGTCTCAGGTCTAGTTGTTCTCTGGGTCAAGCCTTCTGGTGGTCCCCTTACTTGTTACTCTACCCAAGGCTCCTTTAACAGTCTCAGGGCATTTCTTCCACAGTTGTGAACCTCTTTTGCACTGGGTCCCCACTCAAGGTCCACACCTGCGCTCAAGATCCGAGTGCTCGCCTGTACTCAGGATCCGTGTCTGGTCTTGCATCTGCGCCTGAGCTCGTGCCTGCGCTCAGGGTCTATGTTCAAAGTTGGCGAGCGTTCTTTAGCCTCTTGGGGTCTTAAGTCTTGCTGCTCTCAGGAGCAGACCCTGGTGACCCCAGGTAGCTGCCAAGGACTTAATGAGTACCCCAAACTTGCTCTAACTCTTGTGCACTGGCTTTGGCACTATAGGTGGTGTGGGGTGGAGGAGGGGGTTGTTCAGCTCACCTTTTAGTGAGAGCTGTTTCACCCCTTTATAGCATGGAAACGCCCCGATTCCAAGTACCTCCAATGCTGTGGGGTCCCTTTGTTCCTCTGGATTTGTTTTTATGTCTTCTTGAGGGGTCCTGTATGTTTCGGTTAGGAGAGGTTAAGCAGCTGCTTTTTACTCTGCCGCCATCTTAACCAGTAAGTCCGGAAAAAATCCCCAGATTATCTTAATGAGCTTTTCAGTGAAAGTTTTTAATAAGTGCAGGCAATAGTCAAGCAAAACAATATAAAGTCTAAGCATCTCTATCATCACTATTTCCCTCAAATTCCAGAACTATATCGAATGAAATTAATGCTAGATTCAATTTATTTTAGATGAGTTTCTAATTCTGCCAGATGTTGGAATTGCATAAAGATACTACAGAACTACATTTCATTGATTCTATTTTATTTTTCTTCCAATATTAGGAAGATTAATGGCTTACCAATGTTGTTTGTTTCTATGATAAATACATTTTCTGTCCTATATTATTCTGGCCCTATCCTACTCATTTGATTTTCAAAATCAATTGTTTTTACTAGGTCATTTTAATCTCAGTCCAAATTTCTTATGCCAACTCAGTTATAACATATTTCCTACTATAAATTTGGATGCTCTTTCAGCTTCCCTGAGGGATTTTAAATTTTAAGTGCAAAATTGCCTTGTTAGAAAAAGAAGATATATTTATTTAATAAAAAAAGAGAGGGGAAGTAATCAAGGGCTAGAGGTAGATAAGATAGAGTTTGACAAGGTTACAACATGGGGAGGAGGAATACTTTTTAATATTATTTTTAATTCTCTTTTGGTAAATGTATATATTTTAATTCACTGGAGAAGGAAAGGGCAAACGGCTCCAGTATCTTTGCCAAGAAAATCCCATAAGGGGTCACAAGGAGTTAGATATGACTGAACAATCAAACAACAATATATTTTAATGCCAACCTTTTTTCTCCCTGACACATATTTATTTTTCAAAAGCATAATTATTATGATACTAAATCACATATTTTAGAGTGAAAGATCAAAGATTCTAACACATAAGGAGATAAAATATTTAAAACAATACTATGGTATGCAAATGTCTTATCTTTTCCTGGCTCTGAATAACAGCAAAAAAAGGGGGCATTACATTTATTTTGATTTTTATGTATTTATTTAAAAAATAATGAGGAAGGGGCAGCTGGGTAGCTCAGTGGACTGAGAGCCAGGCCTAGAGACGGGAGGTCCTAGGTTCAAATCTGACCTCAGACACTTCCTAGCTGTGTGACCCTGGGCAAGTCATTTGACCCCCATTGCCTACCCTTACCACTCTTCTGCCTTGGAGCCAATACACAGTATTGACTCCAAGACGGAAGATAAGGGTTTAAAAAAAAATAATGAGGAAGAAAATAGAAGAAAATTGGAATGCATCTCCTTCATAAAACTGGCCCTGTTCATTTCTGTCAGCAATAACTTACCTCAATGCTGCTTATAAAGCATTTCATTTTAAAAGGCTATAATGAACTTTTCATTAAAATTTAAAATTTAAATTTCAGTTGAAGTAAAATTTTGTGTAACAGGTCTATTTGTCAATCAATAAGTGTTTATTGAGTGTCTCCTAGGTATCAGGTACAATATTATGCAAAGCACTGTTGATACAAAATGTAGCAAGAGTCCCAGCCCTCAAGGAGCTGATAATCTAATGCAGTGATGGGCAAACTACAGCCGGTGAGCCAGATGCGGCCCCCTGAAATGTTTTATCCCACCACTTGACATTATTCCTAATCTGACAAATACAATACAATGAAACTTCGAAAGAGTTGCCTTAGAAACAGACTGACAGCTGAGCACTTCCTTTCCTTTGGCCCCCTCTTTAAAAAGTTTGCCCATCACTGATCTAATGGGAGAGATAACATGGAAACAAATATATCTGAAGGACAAACAGAAAATAATTAAAAGAGAGAAGCCACTAAGAATAAAGAGGGATTAGGAACAGTTTCCTGTGGAAGACAGGATTTCATTTGGGACTTGGAGTAAGCTATGGAAGACAAGAGGCACAAATGAGAAAGGAGAGTGTTCTGGGCAAGAGGGACAGCCACTGAAAAAGCCCAGAACCAAGAAGTGGAATGTCTTGCTTGTGGAACAGTAAAGAAGGGTGAGTGTCACTAGATCAAAGAGCACATAACAGGGAGTAGGGTAGAAGACAGGAAAAGGAGGATGGGTCTAGGTTATGAATGGCTTTCAATGCCAAACAGAATTCTGTTTGATCTTGGAGATGACAGGGAACTACTGGACTGAGTGAAGGAGAATAGATCATGGTGAGACCTATATTTTAAACAATTTAGTGGCAGAATGCAAGATATATTGGAGACAGGAGTGTGCAATCAAGGAGACCTTCCAGCAGACTATTGCAGTTATTCAGACACAAGGAAATGAGGACCTGCACCATGTAGTGGTTAGTAAGGAGAAAAAAGCTATAAAATGGTAATTATCAGGGATGAAAGATCAAGTGAAGTTTTTCAGGATGTGGGAGAAATGGGCTGTTTGTAGGCAGGGAGGAAGAAAATTTACTATATTTTATATATATAAAAAAGAAAATTGTTCAGATCTTAGAACAGGGCAAAGTGAAAATGGAAAAATCCACCAGTCACTTTCTGAAAGAATTCTTGAGATGAAAACTTCCAGGAATATCATAGCAAAAACACAGATCTTCCATTCAAAGAAAAAATATTATAAGCAGTCAGACAGAGTTTAAGTAGCAAGGAGTCACAGTCAAGATGTAGCTACTTAAAAGGAATACAGAGTTTGGATTATGATATCCTAAAAGGTAAAAGATATGAGCTTACAACAAGGACTAACAACCAGAAAAATTGAGCAGAGGGGAAAAAATAGACCTATACTGATATAGAGATTTCCAAACACTGATGATGAAAAGATTAGAGCTTATTAAGAACTTTAGAATAAAAATGTAGGAGTCAAGAAAAACAGGCCATAAATATAAACAATCTAAAGGAACTATACAAGGATGAAGTGCTTAAATTCCAATAGCAAGATAATTGTCACTTCATAACCCTAATATCATCAGGCGGTCATAGAAAAAGTAAAATACAACAGAGGGTATGGAACCGGCTTTGATATGTTTACATGACCTCAAAAGATGAAAGGAGGACAGCTGGGTAGCTCAGTGGATTGAGAGTCAGGCCTAGAGACAGGAGGTCCTAGGTTCAATTCTGGCCTCAGACACTTCCCAGCTGTGTGACCCTGGGGAAGTCACTTGATCCCCATTGCCCACCCTTACCACTCTTCCACCTAGGAGCCAATACACAGAAGTTAAGGGTTTAAAAAAAAAAAAAAAAAAAAAGATGAAAGGAAAGGTATAAAAAAATGGAATACAGACACATTATGGAAGAAAAGAGGAGAAAGGATAAAATAAATTATTTCACATAATTAAGATGCCCAAGTAGAAGATCATGCAAAAGAAGAAGTGATGGAAGGTGAGTAACATTTGAGTCTTACTTTCATCTGAACTGGTCAAAGAAAGGTAGAATAAACACACACACACAAAGGAAAATGGCAAGTATGGGGCAGATGAGAAGAGGAAATAAGAGGTTAAGTTATGGAAGAGATTAGTCATCATTGAAATAAATTCTAACTTCACAGGGTGAATTGTGAAGAAGGTTTTAAAAGGGAAAAACGGTAAGAGTCTTTGATGGAGTCCGATGAAGAGCAAGTAGAGAGAATCAGGGAAAAACAGAATGAATAAAGCATAAAGCACTGTTGCTGAATGCACTAATTCTCTCTAACCTTTTCTTGGAGAATGAGAAGCAAAGAGAAGAAAAATATATTAAAAAAAGGATGGAGGAAAATAAACTATTAATGACAACTGTGAATGTGAATGAGATGAACTCACCCATAAAACAGAAGCAGAGAGAATATATAAGAAAGCAGACCCAACAATATGTTGTTCATAAAAGACTTGAAACATAAACGATTCACAAAGAATTCACACAAAATCTAATGTTTCAGTTGAAGTAAAAGAGGAAAAGGTAAAAAACATGATCCCACCCAAGGCAACAGCAAAACAAAACAAAAAAAAACAAAACAAAACCACAGATCTGATTTTAAAAAATAAACATAGAAACTATATAATGCATAAAGATGCCACAGCAAAAAAATTACTAATAATTTATACATATCCACTGAATTCTGTAACAAATAGACATTTAAGGGAAAAGCTAAATGAATTACATGAAAAAAGTAAAGTTATTAATACACAACAAAAACAAGTTAAGAGCGAGAATAGAATTTTAGAAAAGTTAGATGTTATTTCCAACAATTACTAAATGGAAATAGAAAAGAGTAGACAATTTCTAATATTTAATCAGGAAAAAAAGGATATTTCTCAACTGGCACCAACTGGTCACCAAAGATCTTTGGGGTGTATATATGGCAACAAATATAAGTGATACTGAAATATTCAAATAACTTTTGAATCTGATGGCTTACCCTGGAACAATTGTGTTGACATTTTCAATGACAGAGCACTGATAGGGTGGGAAAAATTTCTGGTACCTTAGAATGAATCAAGGCAGTGATGTTAAAGTGTTCTAATAGTCATTGTATTCTTTACCACCAGACATTCTAAGTTAAAAAAAAAGTCAGCTCAACTTAATAATGACCTTGATGAAGCAATAAAAATTTATGATTTTGTTAAATCTCAACCTGAATGCAAACCTTTTAAACATTTTATGGTAAAATGGGAAGTATGCACAAAGCACTTCTGTTGCATACTGAAGTATTATGGTTTTCTTAAGGAAAATCACTTGTGTAATTAAGTTGTGACCTGAACCAGCTCATTTTTTTTATGGAGCATCACTTTTACTTAAAAGGATGTCTGACAAACTATGGTTATTCAGACCTCAGTATATGACAGTTAATCTCTATAAAAAGGAATTAAATGAGCCTGTCACTTCAAGAAAAAACTGATAGTATTTGTTGCCAATAATAAAATTTGAGCTTTAAAACAAAAAACTACATTTCTAGAAACTGGTCTCTCAAGGTGAGCTGGACAGCTTCCCATACTTAAAGATTTTTTCTGATGAGATTGGTGGTGATATTAGCGAATGTGATTTTTCATTTTTACATTATTTATATAATGAAATGTATTACCTTTTAGAAGATCTAAATAACTCAGTGAAACAATTTTTTTTTAAAAACCCTTAACTTTTCATCTTAGAATCTATCCTAGGTATCAGTTCCAAGGTGGAAGAGCGGTAAGGACTAGGCAATTGGGGATAAGTGACTTGCGCAGGATTATACAGTTAGGAAGTATCCGAGGTCACATTTGAATCCAGGTCCTCCTGACTCTACTGCCCCATGCCAATACTTTTCAAATGACCATGCATGATGTAACAAAGTCATGTACAGATGAGTCATTCAAACTCAGATAGAACAATGGAGTTTTAATTTAATAATATGAAAAGTTTATAGATATGGTTTTCAGATTCTACATTGCAGTTCACCTTTAACAAGCTACCACTTATTGACTGTTGGTGAGTATCAGATGAATATATGCAATTATCTGAAAAGGCTATTCAAACCCTTCTGCCACTTTCAATTACATGTCTGTGTGAGGCTGCACACAGATACTTTTTTCATATACTTCAACCCAAACAACATAATGCAATAAATTGAATGTAGAAGCAAATATGAAGACATCTCATGCCAAGTCCGTATATGTATAAGAGAGTGAATTTTAAAGGACTCTCCCTTTATCTAGTTTTGGGAAATATATACTATAATAGCAGAATGAATTGTTCTCTGGGTGTTGGATAGAAATCACTTTTTTTAATTAAATATTTTATTTATTTTAGAAAAATTTTCCATGGTTACATGATTCATGTTTTTACTTTCCCCTTCAACCTTCTCCCTCAACCTTCCCCCTCCTCCCACCTTAGAAATCACTTTTAAATCCATCTGATCTAGGGCATTTTTCCTTTAGAAGCTGCTTTATGGTTTATTTGGCTTCTTTTTTCTGAGATTAGATTATTTATATTTCCTATTTATTCCTTGTTAATCTGATTACAGTTGCCCCTCACTATATTGTGGTTCACTTATCACAGCTTCACTGTATCAAGGGATTTTTTAAAAAAAAATCTAATTCTTGTGGAATTTTTGCTATATCACAGTATTTTGTGGCTGAATATTGTAATGTACCCAATGGAAATGCAGTACACTACTGGCTGATGGAATGAAAGACAACCAACCACAGTGCTGTGTTCTGTATCCTGGGTGCTGATTGGCTCAGTGACTGTAGCATTGGTCTGTTTGCTCTCCCACACTGTACCCAGACATTCAGCATCTCTCCTCATCACTGTGCATAGTATTATTCTGGTGTATTGGATATTTGTGAAGTTTTTGTAAAAGTGTAATGTAAAAATGTAAAACATTCTGTACCTTCTAAGGCTTCTGGCAGTAATCCCAAGCTCCAGAGGAAGATGCTTACCATCAAAGAATAATCAAATAAATATAACGCCACTACTTCGTGAATTTTCACCAATTGTGAGGGAGTCTCTGGAACATAACTCCCATGATATGTGAGGGATCATTGTATTTTGTACTTTGTAAATATTCACTCATTTCATTAGAATTATACATTTTGGAGATGATGGGGCAATTTTCAGATAAAGAAATAAAAGCCATTTCTAGTCATAAGGGAAAATGTTCTAAATCAGAGAGATAGATATGTGATAATGAAATTAAATCTGCCCTGCCCATCCTTAATCTAATCACCAAAGGTGAGAACATCTCCACTTAATTCACAAATTGGGAGGTCTGTGACCCACTTGTGCTAAAGTGAGTGACGAATCAAAAATTTACTGACTGCCTCCTGGGCAGTCCTAAGAAAAGCGTCTGTTGTGATTGGACATGTAAACTAAAAGGAGGGCAGGGAAGCGATGCAAAAGAAGCCCCTTTAAAAGAGTACAGTTTAATGATTTCAGTTCTCTGTCTGGGACCTTGGACTCACTCTTCGGCCTGGGACTGGACCTGAAGAAGCTCTGGCTAGGACCTTGAACTTTGTGAGACTGTTCTTAAATCTTTCCCTTAGAACTACATGTGGTGAGTGAGGAAGTCTGACTACCTTAGCCTCCCTGGAGGTACCAGCCTCCTGGAGTCTCCCTTGATTGGGAGGTGCCCTTGTGGCTAAACCCCTTGTTAATTGACTTTTAGACTCTCAGGCTGGGGCCTCTGGAGCCCTGCCGGAGTAAAGCCAGGGACTGAATACATAGTCTAGTTCTTTAAGTTAAATCTCTTACTCTATCCTCTTCTCATCTTTCTACTTCCACTCTCTCTTATATTTTATAAATAAATTAATAAAATCATTTTAGAATTGAGATTATTTCAATTCTTGGCAACCACACCTTTAAATATTAATATATCCAAACAAAAACCCCTTTTTCCCTCTTACAGATAGGAGGCATTCAAAGAGGGAGGGTGGGAAGAAAGAAGAGAATTTGGAACTCAAAACTTTTAAAAAAGAATGCTAAAATTTGTTTTGGGGTAAAAATATTATTTTAAAAATTATCAATTGTATTGCAATATAATCAGGAAAATGTTTCTATTATTTTCTTCATATGTTCTCCATTAATTAAGTTCTCGCTTTTCATTTTTTCATATTTACAATTCCTCTCTCATTAAAAAAATTACACTAACAAATAGTCTATTTTTCAAATATTCAAATATTTATCAATTTGTTGGTTTGATTTTTTGTTTTGCTTTGCTTTTAAATTTCTTTATTTCTTCTTTAGTTTTTTAATTTCCGTTTTGGCAGTTAGTTGGGAGATGTTAATTCATTGGTTTTTTGTTTTTTTAGTTGCAAATTTAATTCACTGATTTGTTCTTTCTCTATGTTGTTGATGAAAACGTTTAAAAACATCCAAGGCTACTTTAGCTATATCCTAAAAGGTTTAGCCTATTATTTCATTGCTGTTATTTTAAAAAATGAAATTTTCTATTTTTCTTCAATTTGTTCTTTGAATTCCTCAGGCTTAAATTATTTAATCTTCAATATCTTTTTTTTTTAAACCCTTGTACTTCGGTGTATTGTCTTATAGATGGAAGATTGGTAAGGGTGGGCAATGGGGGTCAAGTGACTTGCCCAGGGTCACACAGCTGGGAAGTGGCTGAGGCCGGGTTTGAACCTAGGACCTCCTGTCTCTAGGCCTGACTCTCACTCCACTGAGCTACCCAGCTGCCCCTTAATCTTCAATATCTTTTTAAAATTTTCATCAAAGGTCTTTTTTTGCATAATTCTATCAAATTATTATTATACTGATATTTAATACATTTTATTAAATTACTAAATCAGTAAAGAATTTGCATTTCTGTTTTTCTGTGAGGTATTTATGCTCTAGTACAATATAGATTTTTACAAACATACCATGCTAGCTGGAAAATATGCATAGTCCTCTCTGTTTCCATTCAGTAATTGACAGGATGCAATCATGAAACTTATCCAAAATATTACTCAGATTCTTAATTTCTTTCTGGTTTATCTTTTACTTATATAAGTTTTTATTATGAGAGGGGAACACCAATTATAGTTCTTTCTGAAAAGTAAATTTTCTTACTATGATTTTTGGTGCATATAGGTCAAGCATTTTTTTTAAACCCCCTACCTTCTGCCTTAAATAGCAATTCTAAGACAAAAGAGAAGCAAGGACTAGGCAATTGGAGTTAGTGAGTTGCCCAGGGTCGCATAGCTAAGACATATAGGAGGTCAAATCTGAACCCAGGTCCTTCCAATTCTAAGCCTGGCACTCTATTCACTGTACTACCTAGTACCTTCCTTCATTAAGCATTGGTAATAAATTTATTATCTATGGCACCATTAAGACCATTAAGCACAATGTAGCTTCCCATTTTTTTATTTGCTTTTTTTGTTGTTGCCTTTCTTTTAATTCTCAGTGCTTGGCACATGGTAGGCATTAAATAAATGTTGATTTGAGAGCGGAATTGCTATATCCATGCATTTTAAAAATTCACTTGAATAACAGATTTTGCTCTGGTGTCTTATTTAAATTGTGAGTGATTCTTTCTCTATATTTCAAGTATTTCTTGTAAAAACACATTGATGAATTCTGCTTTTTAATCTATTTTGCTACCCTCCTGTTTATTGGTGACTTCAACCTATTCATGTGTTCACATTTGATTGTTAATTGTCAATTTTTCAAACTAATTTTCCTTAGTTCCCCATCTCTCACCTCTTTATGAAGAAAAAGAAAAAAGGTAATAAGAGGAATATGTTTAATACTAGTTATCTATTTTTGATGCCATCTGCTTCCATTCCAGTATTCCTCCTTTATTCCTTTTATCCTTTCCCTTGTTTATGGGTTCTTACACATTTCTTTTCTTTTTATTCCTCTTTTCATGTTCTACCCTTTAAAAGTGGATTAGGTATTGCTTGTGATAAATTCCTCCTTGAATCTAACCTCTTCATAAGCTTCTCCATTGCTATGATTTGGTTATCCTGCTTTGTTTATAATTTTTAAAATGGTTTTTCGCCCATGCATTCTAATTCCCATCTTCTTGGTTAGCACTTCAAATTTGACTAAATCCAAAAGAATTTCCTTAAAATCTTCAATACTTCTTTTTCTCCTCTAATTTTTAGGTCTCCCTGCATCAAGTCTCTCCCTACTCCAAGCCATCTTCCACAGAGATATTAAAGTGATTTTTTAAAGGAATAACGTTCTCTTCAAGTTCTATCCAATTTCTAATTGATCCTAAGGGTTGACTTTCAATCAAAATCTTGTATGTCTTCTAATCTTCACTTTATCCATTTCAGGTAAAAGTGAGATTCATGAGTAGCTTGCTCCCCCAATTCTTTTTTAAATGTGCATATAACTTTCTCACACACTCTGATTATGTTAGATAATAAATTCCATTTCTTCTTCCTTCTTTCTGCCTTAAGTGTATTTTCTCATCTTTTCTTTTTTCAGTTAATATTACTGAAACATAACAAAATGGTTCCCAGATCTTCTGTCTTATTTATTTCATCTATGACCCTTGAATATATTAGTGCCCTGATAGGACATTTGCTTCTTGGTCCCCAGTAGAATGTACAGGTAAATATCATATAGTCCTTCTTTCCACATTCATATCTATTTACTACTCTATATTTGTTTTGATTCTTCTCTTTCTATTTCAAAATACTCAGATTGGGGGTAGCTGGGTAGCTCAGTGGAGTGAGAGTCAGGCCTAGAGACAGGAGGTCCTAGGTTCAAACCCGGCCTCAGCCACTTCCCAGCTGTGTGACCCTGGGCAAGTCACTTGACCCCCATTGCCCACCCTTACCACTCTTCTACCTTGGAGCCAATACACCAAAATACAAGGGTTAAAAAAAAAATACTCAGATTGGTCTCTTCATTAGGAATGCTTGAAAGTTCTCCGATTACATTAAAGATCATTCTCTCCTCCCCTCCTCCCTCCATGTACTTTCCTCTTAAAGAAACTGCATTCTAATGAAGAAGACAACAAGCACACATATAGGTACATACAAAATAAGGTATCCTTGTGGGAAAGGGAAAACAGAAACATTTATGGGTGAGGAATGGCAATAATTCTAGTATTTCTAGACAGAAAAAATGTGTGGAGGTGTGGAGAGGTCTAATGTATAATAAAACCAGGAAGAAGATAGTGCTAGGCTGTACAAAATTTTAAATGCTAAAAAGAGGAATTTATATTTGATCTTAGCAATAACAAGGAGCAGCTGTAGTTAATGAGTAAGGATTATTCCTTAAGAAAATCACTTTGGTAGCTAAGTAGAGGATAGCCTGAAGTAGGGAGAGTCTTGAAGCAAGGAGATCTAATAATTAGAGGAGATAAAGAGGTATTGGGGATTTTATGGAAATTCTTTTGGATTAAGCTAAATTTGAAATGATAACCAAGGAAATAGGAATCAGAATGAATGGGAAAGAAACAGATTTTAAAGTCATGAGTAAAGTGGTATAACCAAACCCAAGTAATAGATAAGCTTACAAGGGAATAAGTCAGAGTGGGTACAGTGAATAAAGCTCTAGTCTTGGAATCAGGAAACACACCCTTAGACCTTTTCAAGATGTATGACTAAAGATAAGTCACTTAACTTCTCTCAGGCATAGTATCTAAGCAATGAAGAAGCATTCCAGGAATGGAGGATAGACAGAGAAAATGCCCAGAACTGAGAGATGGAGTGTCTGGTTCTGGAACAATCTATGCAAACTTTAAAATGCTATATAAATGCCAATTAGCATTATTATTGTTATTATCGTTGTTATTACAAGATAGAGACCATATCATGTCTATATTGAGGTGGGAAGAAAAGTCACTGAATGATGGAGAAATATCACAGAGTCAGGAAAACCAGGGAATTTAAGTTTTTATAAATATATGTATGTTTATACATATATATGATTATTTCAAGAAAGAGTTGGGAAAATATAGCATGTAAAAACATATCACACTTTTAAAGGCAGTTTGTTATGATTTCAGTTCATAAAGAGAAGCACTTTAAAATTAATATGACAAGTTTCCTGAAAAATGAAAATTTTTTTGAATTGTGCTCTGATATATTGCTATCATCTTTGCCTCTTGTGTATTCCTATTCTCCAGCTGGCAAGAAAGGAAATGGATCAGTACATGTTTAATTTGCTAATAAATATTGCATAGGGTAAATGTTTGTTGCATTAATAAGTAAACTATGTCATGTGAAACTGAAGGTATTAAAGACAAATTTCTAATCTGGTTCAGCTGACACTTTCTGGAATACTATGAAGTCTACTGAGTCAAATTTCAGCTATTTTTAGAAACTTTTTTTATGCTGGATCTCTGAAACAGATGTGTTAACAGCTGCTATCATAACTTCCTAGAATCTCTCTAAGATGCAGATTTCAGTAAGATTTTAAAAATAAATTATGCAGGTGTTGGCTGAGTCAATTAGCACATAGGCTATAAAAGTAGGCTTACAAATTAAGCACTACTTCAACACTGGTGGGAAACAGGTTTTTCACTGTTTTGATGGATTTATTTTCATTTATTTTCCTCACAGTAGCAAATTAACCTTTCTGGACTCTGGTACTATAGATCATTTTAGATTTTTGGGAAAACCAAGTTCCACTCAGTACTTTCCTGAATTACTCATATATTATAAAAGAAAATGCATCAATGGAAAATTCATTCCGCTTGAAGGCCATTTAAATTTTTAGGATAAATTAAATAAAGTATCTTCACTAAAATGGAAGTAAAAAATGGAAGAAAAAAAGAAAAAAGTAAGGGATATAGCTGAGGTCTCGCTGTCAAACTATGAATGAGGGAAGGATAAGCTGATTCTTCTCTGTTGATTCCACAACTCAATAAATGTTAAATATAATGATTTGCTGAAGCCAACTTAACAAACATTTATTAAGTATTTATGTGGAAGGCACTGCATTAGGCAGGATAATTAAGAATGATCTCTGCCTTCATGGAATTTATTAACTAAGAGAGATAACAATTATTCATAAATAACTATAATGTAGAAGGCAATACCTATAAAGAGAAGCACAAATATGTAGCTATGAAAATTCAAAGGGGGAAAAGATAATTTCCAGCTAGGAAAAGGAAAGCTTCATAAAAGACAGTACCTATGCTAGGCTTTGAAATATAGCTGAAAGTTACAGGTACACACTAGGAAAACTGATAAAGTAGGATGGATTGAAGGGATTAGAAAAATGAAGGGGAAACATTCAGAAGACCATAGTAAGAGTCCTAAATTTAGAGAAAGAAAGAAAGCCGAAGTGATGAGCTAAAAGTTGAAGGTGGAATTAGAAATGGAGGTAAAAATGACAGCACTGAGGAAAGGCTTAGATATGGGGCCTAGGAAGGGAGAAGAGTCAAAAAATCATGCTGGGATATCTAGTTCAGGTAATTTTAAGAATAGTAGTTCTATGTATACCCTTAGACCTAGTAATACCCACCAGTGGGCTGGTCTGTTTTAGAAAAAGAATCAATAAATTCCAAAATATTTATAGTAGCTTTCCTTGTGGTGAAAAAGAACTAGAAACTGAGGAGATGTCCATCAATTGAGGGATGGCTGAACAGATTGTGGTATATGATTGTGACAGAATTGCTATGCCACAAGAAATGATGAGCAGGCTATTTTTAAAAATTGGAACAACCTACATGAAATAATGAAGGGGAAAATGAGTTGAAGCAAGAGGATTTTATATACAGCTACAGAATTAATATTTGAAGAATAATTTGTGAATGTCCATCTCCAAAGAAAGAAGTGGCAAACAGAAACATGAAAGACAATTTAGACATGCATATATTTTTTGTCAGGTGATTCTATAGTTCAGGGGAGGATGGGAGAGGGGCAAGATATCTTGAAATTTTAATGTAGTCAACAAACAAATTAATCAATAAAAATTGTTTTAAAAAAAGAAGTGGTACTATTAGCAACAGTCAATTTGAAGAAGTTTGTTTGTTTTTAGTGAAAAGTCAGTTTTGGCCATGATGAATCTGAGGTGCCACATAGGAGGAAATAGATCTAAGGGAAGATGCCTGAAATGCAGTTGAAAACTGGAGTCTGGATCTTGGGAGGACACTAATATAATCATAAAACCTGAAATAGAAGGAACTTCTGAAGCCACCAGTCAATTAATCTTTACCTGAATAAGAACTTATTTTTTTTTAATTTTAAATAAATATTTATTGAATTGAATGGGATTATAGAAGTTGTTCCTGGATGAAAAGCAGAATTCTAATCAGGGTAAATTTATTCTTGTTATAGTATAGCAGATGCAAGTGTCACGGATGGGGTCAGAACTCTGATTCTTGGATTCTGGAGAGTGGACTTCAATCTGTTGATTCCTGGAACTGGAGATGCACTCAATTTAGGGAGAATGATTACCAGACTGAGGTCACTTGGAGGTGCTCTGTATTTCAGGTGTCTGTCTGTATCTGCTAAACCAACTGAAGTTGACATTTATATGGCACCACAAAGATCATCTTATTTGATCTTTACAACAACCCTGTAAGGTAGGTGCTACAACTCATTTAATCCTATTTGCCTCAATTCCTCATCACTAAAATTTGCTGGAGGAAGAAATGACAAACCATGCCAATATCTTTGCCAAGAAAAAAAAATCTCAAAATAGAGTCATGAAGAGTCAGATACAACTGAAACAATTAAATAATAGGCATAATTATCCATTTTACAGAATAGGAAACTGAGTTTCAGATAGGATAAATAACTTGTCTTTAGCCACACAATAAATGTTTGAGACAGTGGTTGAACACATTTCTTCCCTAACTCTAAACTCAATACTGTTTCTACTATTCCTGGCTTCTTCCATAACTGAGTTTCTGATTTTGACTTAGTACCCCAATATCTTAACAATGACCATAAACATAATATCATGGAGAAGGCATGTGACTTGGAATCAGAAGACATGAGTGTAAATTTCTGATTTGTCTATGACATCTTGGACAAGTCACTTAGCCCAGGGAAATCTCAGTTTTCTCACCTCTGAAATGGAGATGATAAAATTGGTACTACCTGCCTTACAAGGTCATGATGAAGATCAAATCAGATAATTTGTGCAAAATGTCTGGCATATGATTGTCCACTTGGATGATATCTTTTTTTTTAACATTTATTAATATTCATTTTTAACATGGTTACATGATTCATGCTCCACCTTTCCCCTTCA
>NC_058130.1:673258250-673307705 GCF_016433145.1 Gracilinanus agilis | reverse complement strand
GTCGTATACCCGTCTGCACTGGTTCCCCACTTAGGCTTTAGTTCCTGGCTGTGTTTGCCTCCACCCACGCCTCTGCTCAGCCAGCACCCACGCCTCTGCTCAGCGGGCACTCTGCGCCCAGCGTCCACTCTCTGCTCCCGCGCGCTCAGATTTCGCGTGCGTTCTTGACTTAATGGGGTCCTAAGTCTTGCTGCTCTCAGGAACAGGTCCCAGAGCTGCCGATGACTCGATGGGTGCCCCAAACTTGCTCTATTTCTTTTTAGCTGGGTTTGGAGCTATAGGTGAGTGTGGAGGGGGTGGGGGTGGGGCGGTTGCTCAGCTCGAGATTGAGTGAGAGCCCTTTTTAGCCTGGAAATGTCTCGATTCCACGTACCTTCCACGCTGTGCCCTGTTGTGGGGTTCCTCCGTTCGTCTGGACTTGTTTTTATGTCCCCTTGAGGAGTTTTGTGTGTTTCGGTCAGGAGAGGTTAAGAGCTGCTTCTTACTCTGCCGCCATCTTAACCCCAAGAACTTATTTTTTTATAATTAAAAATATTTTATTTTCCCAACTATAAGTAATAATTTTCAATATACATTTTCCAAAATTATAAGATCCAAACTGTCTTCCTCCTTCCCTTTCCTCCCCCCACTTGGAGGTGCTAAGCAATTTGATCTGAGCCATACATTGCAAAACACACCACCATATTGACCATTGCTGCAAGTCCCTCCATACTATATTTAAGAAGTGGTCATCCAGCCTTTTTGCTTGAAGACTCAAATTAAGAACCTACTAACTCCTATTCTGAATAAGTACACATGTTAGGGGGTTTTCCCTTTAATCAAGATTACATTTGCTTTTTTTGGGTGACTTCTATTTATTGCTGTTAGATATGTACTCTGGGAGCAAGCTGATGACAGCCTCTCTTTAGCCTGCAAATTTGTGAAGACACCTAAGCCCATCCATCCAGTCTTCTCTTAATGATGCTCCCTCCACCAATGCCTTGCTTCTCAAAATTACCTAATATCTATTTGCCTACAAGTAACTTATATTTTGGATATATACATAATGTGTGAATATACATATATATACTATTATGTATACAATACATGGATATGTGATGTACATACATACATTATATGTGTGCTATTTTCCCAGCCACTATGTAAGTTCCTTGCCGGTGAAGACCATTTTTGCTTTTGTCTTTGTATCCCCAGCATGAAGCAAAGCAGAGCGCCTGGCAACATAGTAGCTGCTTAACAACCAAAGTTTCTTCAACCAGTCCTCATTTTTCATGATTAAGAGATATTTTTCCACCTTGGCTGCCCTTCTTTGAATGACCTATAGCTTAAAGTGTGGTACCCAGAATTGAACAGAATTTCAGATGTTGTGTGATCAAATTATCACTTTCCTCTTTCTGGATGCTTCTCTTAATGCAATCTATGATCTCATGAACTATTTTAGCAGTAATATTACAAAAAATGTTTTATATTGAAATTATAATCCACTAAGTGCCTGGCACATTGTTTAATAATTACTTATTGACTGATTTCAGATGACCTCTTATTTAACTATGCCTCCCCCATTATGTATATGTGAAATTTATCTTTTGAACCTAATCACCATATCTCTATTAAATTTAACCTAAAAAGATTTGTTCTAATATCCTAAATTTGTTGATATGCCATGCATTGTATTAGCCATCTCTTCCAGTTCTGAAACATCTAAAAATTTAATCAGAAGTTATAATCAGGTTGTTACAAGAACTGTCTTAAGTTAAAATTATCTTTGGCTAAGTTTTATCTGATTTGTTTACTCATTCATTCATTCATTCATTCATTCACTCATTCATTCATTCATTCATTCATTCACTTATTCGTTTATTTATTAAGCCCTTACTTTTCGTCTTGGAGCCAATACTGTGTATTGTCATTTTGGGATATTTTTTAAATACTGTGTATTGGCTCCAAGGCAGAAGAGTGGTAAGGGCTAAGCAATAGGGGTTAAGTGACTTGACCAGGGTCACACAGCTGGGAAATGTCTGAGGCCAGATTTGAACCTAAGACCTCCGGTCTCTAGGCCTGACTCTCAATCCCAGCTGCCTCCTGGCTAAGTTTTAGATAAAGATTTTTTTTTAAATCTCAGAAAATAAAATTTTAAATGGAATTCATTTTAAGTGATTAATTTTTATCTGTTGATGGATACTAAGATGAACAGCCTAACCATTGTCAATAAATCACATCACTACCTCCTACCTTCAACAATTCAGCTCTAAAATCGAGATAGAAATTTGAGAAACATCCACCCAGAGGTGAACATTAAAGCACTTCCTGAAAACAAAATTCCAAGAGAAAAGAAAGGAGATATTCTTGGGGACATTTGTCCTTAACTTAGAATGCAAAAGGAGGAAGAGAATTCAGAAAAAATAGCAAAGAGGGAGAAGGAAGAAAGGAAGAATGTAGAGCCACCAAATCTGAGGGAAGAAAAAGCAACAAGGAAGGAAGCTGTCAACAATGTCAAATAGATCTAGGTCCAATGAAAGGAACACTCACCTATTAATTCAGACAAAGGGTACTTTGACTTATTCAGGTTAATGAAGGTCTCCTACAGAAAACAATTTTCTTTTGAGTTGTGTGATCTGATTGATTAGGAACCAGGAACTTGATTTTATTTCTAGCTCTGCCTTACCTCTGGACATAAAGTTCTGGACAAATCACTTAATATTTCTGGACCTCAAATTGATTATCTGTAAAATTAGGAGGCTGGATTATGGGTGCTTTAATATTCCAAGATTCTGTAATTTGTAGTTTAGTTTTGAACTCATATCTGTAAGTCACTATAATTCTCTGTTTCAGTTTTCCTTCTTATAAAAGATGCTTTAAAATTCCCCTGAGAGAAGCTTTGAAGACAGACCAGATGATATAAAAACATGAGGATCATTACAAACATAATTTTTAGATTAAACTGGATTCCTGACAATGGAATTTTAAAAAACATCCAAAAATGAGGAAGGATTCTGGGGTAAGATTGAGAAGTTAGGAAGGTGACACAGAAATGTCTTCTGAAATCATACAATTTAGTTTTTTTCTTTGCTCAGCTTGATTATCTAAACCACTACAATTCATTTTCATTTAGTTGCAGTGCTTCTTTTCTTTCAATTGAAATTTGATAATGCTTCAAAAGTTAATCTTCCTCTTTTATCATGAGAGGATCATCCTCTAAATTACATGTACTTTTATTGGGTTTTTGTGAATTATCCTATCCTTTTCAATGCTCTACCCTTTCCAGAAAAACAAACAAAAAAACTAGCTCAGTAACCCACACGTGCTGCAGTCCTTAATGAAGGCTGTCTAGCAATTCTGATGTATTCTCCTAAGGAATTTTTATTTGCTCAATTGTCACATGGTCTGCAACACTCATTCTCTTTAAAAAAAAAAAAGCCTGACATGCATTAATTAGCTAATTCTATTTGAGTGAGAAGGGGCTATTTTCCTGAAAATATTTATGGCCTCTGCAGTTGTGCTATTCAAAAAAAACTAGGTTTTTATAGGCTACTATGAAGACACTTACTTAGTTCAAATATAAAAGCAAGTAAATTATACAGATTCACAACTTCATCTTACCAAACTCTAGTCTTATAGTGCTATAAAATATTTCTTCAATTAGCCACTGAATTATTATTGATATTGGTTATTCAATTAGAAAATCTGTAGATATCAGGGAAAGTTTCTTCCTGGGTTTCCAAAAGACACAACAGTCTTCTGATGGGAAAACACTGGATACACATTCTGTATCATTTTATCATTTAGTTGGATTTCAAGTGGACACTCCTTTATAAAGCAGGAGATTACACAGAATCAGTTATGCAAGACATTTTCACATAGATGATAGCATACAGTGTGTAGTTTCTCTAATTGTTAAGAGTTCTTGCTTGTTAGAAAGTCTTCAGTTAGCTGAGCATTATTTTTTCAGATACATAGTTTGTACACTGTATAACAAAGCCATATAACAAAAACATATAAAATATGTGTGGCAAATGTAGTCCTGTCATTAGAAGATATTCTACCAGTTTAGGAATTCTATTTGGAAAAATCAATTTTAGTTATTTAATGTATATATAAAGGCTCTCTCTGAAGGTATCAGATCCATTTCTTTGTTAAATGCCTCAAAATAAGTTCATAAAGAACAAATTTAGAGGTTAAGGAGTGATTTTTTTTATATTCTAATGATTTCAAGAAAAATCAGCTCTGTGTGTGTGTCTGTGAGTGACTTAATGAAAGGTTTATTTTCTTAATCATAAATCTATTTCACACCAGTGAGTTCATAGGACTCTGAAGTTGGAGTCTAGAAAGTGATGAACAACAACAGGACAAGACAGCAAGGAAATTCAACATAGAGAACAATGTAAAGTTGAACTGGTTGACTATAGATTCAAGATTTGAAGGTAAGAAAGAGAGGCCATAGTAGAGTGATGGCCTGGGAAAACAGGGAGTGGGTGGAGTGACTGAAAGTTGCAGAGAATACATTTAGGAGGGGTGAGGCACAGGGAAAGATGAAAGGATAAAATACCTACTCCATAATTAACCAACTTTCATCTTACATCTCTTCCTTTCTTATTCCTTCTATCTTCTGGCACTTGCCAAGACCTGACTCCCTCCTAACAATACTGCTTCTTTGGCTACCCATTCATTTCAGTGCTGGCTATACATTCTCTTATTTCCCCTCTCCTTTCCTTCCTCCCACATCCTTCCACTCCCATGATGGGAATATTCAGAATACTTCTTGTTTCACATTGCCACTTCCAGGATTTCCCTTTCACCATCATCTCTCAGCAATTACTCCTCTTCTGAGGTTCATGCTATCCAAGTTTATTACCCAAACTAGATCCTGTTAATAGTTATCTAATGATACCTTGCCCACCTATACTCCCTAGGTCATTCTTCTTCCCTCCTGAATGAGTTCAATGCCTTGCCCACAGTCTTCCACGATAACTCCTGCTCTAACCTTGGGGAACTTCAACAGGCATATTGTTGTCCCTTCAAATCCTCTAACTATCTAGTTATTCAATCGACACAATTCTCATGACCTGCTCCTCCATTCAAACACACAAAAAGGTCATATTTTCTTGTCATTAGCCAAAGTATTATATTAATTTCCAGCTCACAAACTCTAAAAGTCCTTTATACAATCACAATTTTTCATGATCCATCTTTCCTTCTGCGTTCATCATTCTGATTGTGATCTCCATTCCCCATACCACTTAGTTCTTTCTCAGGATATCAACTCAAGCACCAACTGTACTCTCTTCCCTTCTCCATGTAGACTCCTAGGAAAAACAGTCTACCTCTAGACTGTCTTCTAGTCTAGAATAGAGTTTTATTATATTTAAAAGCATAAGAACCATTCTAGTTGGCCCTTCAAATATAGGCAGGTCGACCAGATGTGGCCCCTGCCGTGCCAACCCTTGATAATGCAAGTAGAGGAAGAAAAGATGGCAAATCTTTGACATAGGATGATGGTCAAAAGCAAAGTTCAGAGAAAGTATAATGGACTGGAATGGTCTCCAAACATTAATTAAGGAAGCACTTTCCTAGGGGTCTACTCCCTTGTTGAATGGATTGCCTTTCTTGTGTCTAGAGTAATAGATGTATAGGGTATTAACATTTTTTAAAAAAAATTGATTCTGAACTTAAAGGAAAAAAGGGCATTTCCATACACAGAATACAAAAGGAGAATATGAAACCACAAACCTACATTTGACACCATTTGCTTTTGAAAAAGATTGCCTAATAAATTCTACATATTATATTCAAAACTATTCTTTTTTTAAAAAAAATTCTTATGTTCTCTTCTTCTCATTAAAAAAATGTTACAATGGTCGTTGTCATTGCTTTTGTCATCTTCTTTTTCCTCCTCCACTATATCAACCCATCAACCTCCAATTAACTGAAAGGAAAAATAAAACCTGCAACAAATAATGTCTCTGCATCCTATGTTCATCACCTTTCTATCAAGGAGGTGGGTGACACACCTCACCAGTGGTTTTCTGAAGTGATGGTAGCTCACTGCTTTGATTAGATTTCTCAAGTCTCTCAAAGTTATTTTTCTTTATTATGCTGTTTTTCATATATAAATTGTTTTCTTGGTTCTGCTCATTTTAATGTGTTCATACTATCCAGTATTCTCTTTATATCATTACTTTATGATGGAGGACTTGGAATCAGGAAGACCTAAATTCAAATCCAGCCTTAGATAATTCTTGGTCAAATCATTCAACCCCTCTTGGCTTTGGTAGCCTTGCCTGTAAAATGGGGATAATGGTAACAAGTATCTACTATTTAGGTGTACTGGGAGGATCTGATGAGATAAAATATGTAAAGTGTTTTGCAAGCTTTAAAACACTACATAGATGTTCATTATTTTAATTATTTCTTATAGTGTAACACTATTCCATTCCATTAATATATAAAATGTGCTATGCCATTCCCCAGTTGTCTAAGAGACTATCTTTGGAACCCCTTTAGATTCTAGTTTTCTCCTTTTCTTTTGTTTTTCCTTTTGTTTTTCCCCTCCTTATCACCCCTTTCCCAGCTCCACTCTTTCTTTCCTCAGATTTGTTTTGCTTTTGACACTTCTCCCCCTTATAACATTCCCTTCTTTACCACTGCTTATTTCCCTGTTGCATTTGATTATTTCTATGCCAAACTGTTTGTGTGTATATTGGACTTTCCTTTTACACTTCAGATAAGAATGAAGCTCATCAGATGTTCACACCCTCCATCCCTTCCACCAAGGCTGTTTATTTTTCTTCCTATGTACCCTAGTCATTAGAATTAACAAGGTGTATTCCATTCTTCCTACTTTCTATACTAACTTATTCCTCTTTTTTTACCCTCCCTTCTTTTTCCTCTTTTCAAAACCACAAAATAGAATCAATCCCCCTTAAAGAAACTGTTTTTCTTTAATTTTCTAGATACCCTTTGAAAATTCTGAGGTTCTGAAGAGACAATTATTCCTTCTCTCCCATTAGAATGTTAGCACTGTACCATCATACAATGCCTTCCAATTTGTTCAAATAAATGTATATTTCTAAGCTTCTCTAGATTTTTGTGCTTCTATTTCAAAGTTCCTACTCAGCTCTACTCTTTTCATCAGGAATGACTGAAAGTCCTCTATTCCATTAAAGACTCATCTCCCACTTGAATGATTATATTTTGTTTTTGATGATAAATTTTTGTTAGCTTACGGTAAGCCTATCTCTTTTACCTTTTGAAATACTGAATTACAAGATCTCGTTTATAATAGAAGTTATGTGATTCTTGGTATTTGAACTCCTTCTTTGTGGATACTTGTAGCATTTCTAATTTGATAGGAGCTTTGGATTTTGGTTAGGACCTTTCTGGGACTTTTCTTTTTGGTTTTCTTTTCAGGAGGTGATGAGTAGATTCTTTTTATATTTACTTTCTGATTCTAATAATCCAGAGGAATTGAAATGTGTTGTCCAGGTTTTTGTTATTGCATCATGGTTTTCAGGGGGTCCAATTATTCTTAAGTTATCTCTTTCTTTTTTTAATTTCATTTTTATTGTCAGTTCCAAATTCTCTCTTTCCCTCAGGTTCCTCTCTCGTGCACTGAGAAGGGAGCAAACATAATACTCATTATTGATATGACGCCACACAAAACATATTTCCACCTTAGTCATGTCCCAGGCGGGATCAAGAAAAAAATGCTTTATTATTCACGCTCAGTCCACTAGTTCTCTATCCAGAGGTAGATAGCATTTTATACAGTGTGTCCTTTGGAGTTGAGGTGAATCACTACATTGATCAAAGTTATTAAGACTTTACAATAATGCTGTTACTATGCACACTGTTTTCCAGGTTCTCTTCACTTTACTTTGCCATAAGTTCATAGAAATCATCCCAGGTTTTTCTGTTTTTCCTTCATCAGTTCTTACAATGCAATAGTATTCCACCACGATTATATATGATAATACATTCATTCATTCCCCAACTGATGGGCATCCCCTTAGTTTATAATTGTTTTGCAACCACAGAAATAGCTGCTACAAATATTTTTGAATAAAGGGTCCTTTTCTTTTTATCTACTTGAGTTATAGACCTAGTAGCAGTACTGCTGGATCACAGTTGTATAGCCCTTTGGGCATAGTTCCAAATTTTTCTCCAGAATGGTTGAAGTAGTTCATAGCTCCTCCAACACTGCATTAGTATATCTATTTTTCAACATTCCTTTAAATAAATAATAGTAATTTTCTTTTACTGTCATATTAGCAATCTCATGAATGTGAGATGCTATTTTAGGGTTCCTTTTATTTGAATTTTTCTAATTAACTTATAACATTTTAATGATTATTGATAGCTTTATTATCTCTGAAAATTGACTATTCATACCCCTTAATCATTTATCAATTGGAGAATGCCCCCCCCCATTTTTATAAATTTGACCCAGTTCTCTATATGTTTGAGGCTGTAAAATTCTTTCAAGTTTTCTGCTTTTCTTCTAATTTTGACTGTATTGGTTTTATTTATGCAAAACCTTTTTAATTTTATGTGATCCAAATTATCCATTTTACTTCCTGTGGAACTCTATTGTTTGGTCATAAACTCTTCCTCTATCCATTAATCTGACAGGTAATTTCTTTCATGTTCCTGAATTTGCTTATATCACTACACATAAAGTATGTACCCATTTTGAGCGTATCATGGTATATGGTTCATGATATATGGTGTGAGATGCTGGTCTCTGCCTAGTTTCTGCCATATTACTTTACAGTTTTCCCAGCAATTTTTGCCAAACAGTAAGTTCTTGTCCCAGTTGTTAGGAACTTTGGTTTTATTAAACACTTGGCTATTTTTTGTTTTTGTATTTGGCTCATTTGTTTCTGTATATTATGTGCCTAGTCTATTCCACTTTATCAACGACTCTATTTATTGTCTAATACCAAATTCTTTTGATGATTACTACACTTTCTAATATAGTTTGAAATGTGGTATTGCTAGGTCCTTTTCCTTCATATTTTTTTCACTGATCCTCTTGATAGTCTTGACCTTTTGTTTCTCCAAATACATTTTATTATTTTTTTCCTAACGATCCAAAGTAATTCTTTGGAAGTTTGACTGATATGGCACAGAATAAGTAAATAAATTTAGAAAGTATTGTAATTTTTGTTATATTGGGTCAGACTACCCATGAGCAATTATTACGTCTCCAATTATTTAGATTACATTATCTCCTCTTGAAAGAATATTCTAGACCAGTTGCTTTTTTAATATCAGATCTTGTATTTTCTTTTATTTTTTCAATCTTTTGAATTTGTCTTAATATTTTTTGCCATCTCACAGCGTCACTGATTTCTATTCAAGGCATGGTCTATTCTAGTTTTCAGAGATGCATTTTCTTGGGTAAAATTGACCAATTCTTTTTCTAAGTTACTTATTTTCCTAATTCACTTTCTAGAGCTCCTATAATGACTTTTCTGGGCCAAACCAGGATGAGCAGGCAACAAAATGCAACTGGGGAGAGAGCCTAGGGAATATATATCAAAGGTTAGAAGAAATTTTGCTATGCAATGAATGGGAATGAAATTAAAAAGAAGCTGGAGAGTGGGAGACTTTATTGCACAACTAGTGAAATATCCTTTGAGAATCACTGGTATATAACCTCGAGATTATGCTATGTGACAACTGGCTGAAGAAACAATGGATGCTTAAACTGGAGAAGAAAAGATGTAGTAGGAAAAATGATTATTGAATTTAGGTATCTGAATGGAAGCCAAATGGAAGAAAGATTAGATTTGTTCTGATTGGCCTCAGGGTAGAAAGAGTTAAGAGCAATGGGGAGAAACACAGAGAACTGATTTTGTTTCTATCAAAATAAAACTTTCTTAACAATTAGAATTATCTAAGAAAGAGATGTGCTGCCTTGGAAAATCGTGTATTCTCCTTCACTAAAAGTCTTCAAAGCAAAATCTTGATAACAACTTACTGGATATGTTATAGTCTATTTCTTTTCAAGTGCAAGTTGGAATAGATGGCCTCAGAGATTCCTTCCAACTCTTTGAGGCTATCATTTTAATCTTCTTACAATCCCCTGAGTTATGTAGATCAAATATTATTAGTCCCAATGTAGAGATGAGGAAATTCAATCTCAGAAAGGTAAAATAGTAAATAACAGCCTATGTCTTTTGAGTCTTAGTATATTAATATTAGTATATTAGTAGGGAATAAACATTTATGTATCACCTACTATATGCCAGGCTCTGGGCCAAGCAATTTTTACAAATATTTCATATGTTGCCTCTCACTAAAAGGCCTGTTCCTGTGCTACTCAAAAAAGAAAACAATATAAATATTATGGGTTTTACTTTAGTTTTTTTCCCCACACTGGGACTAGCAGTATTCATTCTTTTATTTCAGTGATGTTTAAATATTCATTTCATATTAAAGTGTTCTATAAACTTTAAAGTGCCATCAATCACAATAATAATAACAGTAATTTACATTTCTAGAATGTTTACTATGTACCAGGTACTGTGCTAAGAGCTTTATAATTATTATCTCATTTAATCCTCACAACAATTTTGGGAGATAGGTATTATTTTAGGTTGAATATCTTGCTTCAAGAACTGTAGTTAGTAACCTCATAATATCATATAAATATTATTATTGTTGTTGTTCTTTATATGGCTCTTGCACTTTAAAGTTTACTAAGCACTTTCTTCACAACTCTATGTTGTAATAATACACTATAGCTTCCTCACTTTATGGAAGAGCCACCAATAATCATAAAGCTAGTAAATACCTGATTTGGAACTTAAACCCAGGTCTCTTAACTCTGAGTCCTGTGATCTCTAACAAACACTCCCAAAATATATAATGTTATTCCTTTACAACACCAATGGTATCCTAAACAATTCAATGAAACATGAATTTTTTGACTTATGTATATACTAATCCCGAGGCCCAAGAAGTAATGGGGCCCAAGGAAGAGATGGATGAATTGCTTTTAAAGGAGAAGAGGGACAAGTTATCTGTCTCCCTTTCCTACTCTCCCTCCCCACTTATAATAAAAGGGAAAGATGAGAGGAGGGATAAAGTAGATCCTTGACGCAAGGGGAAAGGAGTGCGTGCAGGATGGCCTCAATCCACTCAGTAAAGTTGGAGATGAGATTCTGACAAGAGTACTTGGGATAGGATAGGACTGATAATGCTAGCATTTACTGAATAATCAATGAGAGATTACTAGACAGATTGCCTGCAGAGCAAGGGGCACAGTTGAAATAGGAAAGCATGAATTTGTGGTGGAACAGCTCTGCTTCTTTCCCCATCAAAACTGAAACATCAGAACAGGAACAGAGGGAAAGAATATTCTTAGGAATAATCACATTTTAGGTATTTGCAGAGGAAAGAGTCACAGGAGTCCAGAATTTTGCTTTGAGTACTACTGCAGGATCCAAATAGACAAGAGAGACTAAAACTGAGGTATTAGAAGAGGTATAGAATTAAGAGTTGGAAGAGACCTCAATGGCCAGTAATTCTAACCAATATCTGAAAAAGATTCCATTTTACAACATACCTGATAATTGATTATTCAGTCTTTCCTTGGGGAACTCCACTAAGAGAAAACATACCAACTACTGAGTTAGTACATTTAACTTTTAGGGATCTCAAATGATATTTCGGTTTTTCCTTATTTCAAGCCAAAACTGGCCTCTTTGCAACTACTGCTCCTAGTTCTACCCTCTGAGGCCAAGAATAAATATAATTTTCCTTCCACATGATAGCTCTTCAAATATTTGAAGATAGTTATCATGTCTCTAGAGCCTAACTTTTCTTAAGGCTAAACATCTCCAGTTCTTTCAACTAATCCTTACTTGGCATGAATTCAAGGCTCTTCACTACTGGCTGCTTTCCTTTAGATTAGAAGTTTTTAAACTTTTTGGGCGATGGATTCCTCTGACAGTCTGGTATCTGGACATCTTTTCAGAATCATGTTTTTAAATGCATAAAGTAAAATATATAGGATTAGACAGGAAAGTAATTCTACTGAAATACAGCTCTCAAATGACTTAAAAACTTGAGTTACAAAGCCTGATTTAGATACTGTCCAGCTTATCACTGTAATTTCTAAACTGTTGCCCTCAGAACTGAACCCAATAATTCAGATGTGGTCTGGCTAGGGCAAAGTACATGGGACTATGACTTCCCCTGACTTAGAAATTATGGTTTTCTCAATGCATCCCAGGACGAAATTTTCTTTTTTGGCTGCCATATCACACCACAGACTCATAGACTGAGTTGGCAGTCCACTAAAATTCCAAGATTTTTTAAGAACAATTGCAATCAAACAATACCTCCTCCATTTTATACTGGTGAAACTAATTTCTAAAATTCAAATGTAAGACTTTATTCAATTTTACCTAAGGCAAACATGTAGGCTATGTTCGGGGCTAGCAAGAATTTATTTTGGACTCTTATCCATTGCTTTATTTATTCCTTCTAACTTTCTGTCACCTTCAATAATAAGCATGTTTTATTTGTCATCAGCAAGTGATGTTAAGGTCCAGGGAGTATGTTTAAAAGGATTGGAGAAGAAAGAAAAAACATAATTAATTGAAGTGAATCATGGAATTTAAAAAATCATATTGAGATTAGCAATTGGCAGTAAATTAAATAGTATTACAATATCTAAGATCACCCTGATTATTAGTAGAAAAAATTAAATTGTGGTGTATAAAAAGATATGTTAAGTAACTAAACATCATATACGAAAAGCAAAAATGTTTACTATGATCCACATGCAAAATATGGCTCAGGTGAAAGAGGGCAAATGAAGCAGTTAAAATAAAATTAGTAAATTAAAAAAACTCCTTTTGAGTATATATTGGTATTCTTAAGAAGTTCCTGCTCTCTGTCTGTCTCTCTGTCTCTCCTCACTAGACAGACTTTTACTGAGCCCATGGGCTTGGGACCTGCTTTTTTTTTTTTTGGTCCTGGATTTCTCTATATGGTACCAATCAGATAATGTAGTGTCCAGTTTAGTTTGTCTTAAATGGTCTGTTAATAAATTAACATAAAATTAAGGAAAAAAATCCTTTTACTAAGTTTAAAAAAATCAATAAAATAGTTTTATCCTATAGTTTGAAAATAGTCAATGAAATGTAAATGTTTTTTAAAAGTTTAAACCTTGAATAAAGTTTTTGCAGCATCTGTCCAGAGGATGTGGGTTCAGATTATACATCTGACACTACTTGAGGGACTTTGGACAAGTTATTTAACTTTACTGGGCCTCAGTTTCCTTATCTGAAAATTAGGAAGACAGTATACTAGCTGGTCTCTGACATCCCTTACTACTCTAACTCTATGATTCTATTATTTTAAAATGTACAAAAAAGTTTTACAATTTTCACCATCAAGGGGAGCCACCACACTTGGATATCAATTAAATGAAGAGGTTCAAATAATACTAACTCAAACAACTTATTTAGACAGATACTGCAAATAGATAATGATTTGGGCCCAGGATAAAACTGGAGAAGCAGACTATACTGCCCATGGGGAATTACAGAATTCCTTATCTAAGACCCCCACATTTCTCACTGAAATGAAGGTACTCTATTTAATAGCAATATTCTTCTGGTAATATATGGTTCTGAGTCACAAAACTGCTGAAAAAAATATTGCATGAAGGCAACAGAGGAGTGCATGGTAGGTGTAAGCAGACTACAATATATAACAAATAAGAAATTAGAAAAGAGATTTAAAGGTTATCATTACAAAAATGTATCATCCCAAAAGTCAGACTTGTCATGTGGTAAAAGTAAAGGATAACCAAAAGATGGGCCCCATCCTCCACTAATGAAAGAGCAAGAAAAACCTTTGGTTAGGTAGAAACCCCATGGTAAACTTATGTGTAAACATGTAAAGCTAGGGAGGCAAGGATGGGCTTTGGTTGGCATCATTTAACAGAATATCCGCACGAATGAGATCATAGGTCCTTGAGTATTCAAATAATAGCAGATACTCAGTGCTTTAAAATTTGCAAATAATATAACATCTGTTATCTACGTAACACAATAACTCTATAAGCTGGATACTATAGGAATTATTATCCCCATTTTGCAGATAAAGAAAATGAGTTTTAGAGCAATTAAGTAACTTTCTTATGGTAAGAGAAGCTAGTAAGCATCAAAGATAAGATTTGAACCCATGTTTTTCTGACTTCAAGTTAAGTACTCTCCTCTATGTCATTATATGACCTTCACTGTGCAGCCAAGTGTCTGTCATGTAATATCAGCATAGTTATGAATAGTGGCCCATCCTCAAGAAGCTATCTTTAAAAAAATTACAACAATGTTTGAAATGGTCAGCTAAGTAACTAACTACTAAATAAGTAGCTAAGAAATGGTCAGCTAAGCTACTAACAACTCTAGATTGGCAGACTGCTCACCCACACTACTGAAATCACATATCCCAGGATTTAGTTCTCTGTGCCTAAATATAGTATGTGAATTCAACTATGATGATAAAAGGAGTGGAATAAAAAACACTACTACATCTAGAGCCAGAGGACTTCAGTTTCAGTCCTGTCTCTGTTATGCACTGCATGATTTTGGACAAGTTGCATAAACTCCTCTAGTCTCATTTTCCACATCTATGAGATATGGAATCTTGCACTATCTCCGTGTGATGGCTGTGGAGGAGGGTAAAAGAAATATATGTGTGTGTGTGTGTGTGTGTGTGTATTATATATATATTACAACAAGTAAATTGTAAGTGCCAAAACACTTTGTAAAGATAAACAAAAAGGAAACTGCAAGGTATATAGAATTAGCAGTTCCAGATTCTAAGTGATATATCTAAATAATAAATGTGGTATCTCCTCCTTTGGTTTCCAAGACAACACATTCTCCTTCACCAATTTTACCTGCTCCAATCCTGTCTCTTTTCTGGTTCTAAATATGCATCTCCAATTGAACACGAGGTCCAAATGTATATTCTGTCAGTACTTCAAATTAAACGTCCAAAGCCTGCCTTTTTTGATTGATTTTTGTCAACGATGCAACCATTCATTCAAATTCTCTCATAACTTGGGTGTTATCTTTGGTTCTGACCTTCCCCTCATCTCTCAGTTACAATTCCTGATTGCTGAATAATTAAACATTTTTAAGTGCTATATGCCAGGGATTATGATAAACACTGGAAAAATAAAGAAAGGCAAAAATGTCCCTGTTCTCAAGAAGCTCACATTCTAATGGGATAAGACAACACATAAAGATGAGTTGGAAGAGAGATGGGTACTAAAGGGGGTGGGCATGGTACACAAATAGCTAGGAAGAGACATGGAAGTCTGGTAAGATAAGGTAAGATAAAGACAAAAGCTTTCTTATTAAAGTCCAAGTCCTAAGGTCAGAGTCCAAGATAATGATAGGAAGACCTGGGTTTGTCTGCTGCCTCAGACATATACCTGTTGGATATTGGGTGAGTTGCCTTCAGAGCTATAATTTCCTCATTTGTAAAATGATTACAATATTTGCCCTATCTACCTTCCAAAGTGCTTTGCAAACCTTAAAAGTTCTAAATAAATGTGAGCTGTTGTTACTGTTATCATCATCATCATTATTCCAGATCTTTCTCCCTATTTCCATTGCCTCCACACTTATACAAGCCTTCCCTACAACCTTGACTACTGCTGTTTTCATCTGAAATTATTTCTTCTTGTTTACTTCCTTCCTACTCTGTAAAGTCACGACTGCTACACTGTCCATGAAACCTTTCATTTCAAAAAACTTTGTACCTCTCAGGAGAACAAATAGTAGGTGATAAGTACATCAATTATTTCTATTTATGCTCTATCCCCCCTATTACTGAGTCTCATCATTCAAGACCTAGCATGATGATATGCACACAGTAGGAGTTTAATAAATGTATGTTACATTTGAGTAACCTGGAGTTGACTCTATTCATTTAGTTTCAGATCTTATAACCACTTTACTAGTAATCGAGTCATAGAGAAAAGTCAGTACCTAATTCCAGATCACAAAGTAAAACAATGACATAGTCAGAATCTAGAAATTACAATCTTTTACTTTGCACAATTCATTTCCTGGCCTTCTAAATTAAGTTATAATAACTACCCGGTGAGACAACTTAGTGGATGACTCTGAGTATAAGTTGCATAATAAACCACGGATTAAACAAAATCAGCTACAATCTCAAATATGTTTATAAACTATATGCAGGAAAGGTAGTTTAGGAATAGCCTTCTCTAATCTTTTGAACTAAAAACAAATTTAGGACACTGTATGAGGAAAGTTCCCACAAAAGCTAATTTTGTTTAATGAACTAACCATGAAGGCATTGTGAAAATATTGTGCAACTAAATGCTTAGCTAATTACTGTGAGATCAAATAGCTGTTACCATAGTTACTATACACTGTTTTCCACAATAACTTTTATCGCTTCAATAAATCTTTGTGACGCAACAAATATAAAAAGTTTACTGTAACATGACTATAATGTTTGGAAGACATTACTTATGATTGACCTACTGAAATTATGATGTTCCTGTATTTGCCAGAGAACAATGAATGCAATGTCAAAATGCATGAGGTTTCTTTGCTGTATCCGAAATCCTCAAAAATTGGATTTATCTAGATACATTATCCAATAAAAAAGGCAATGACTCTTTTATATAGACACATTAAAAAGTTTCATCACTGTGTACATTTTTAGCCACGTACTAAGCTACTAAGTGGAATCTTCTTTAATAAAGAGTTTAGTACACACAATGATATCATAACAACAATGGCTAATTAGCAGAGTAACCTTGATTCGTTGGTACACTAGGTGGTGAGTCTTGACTGTGTACAAAGAAAGCACAAAGACCCTTGTCTCAGAATCGGAGCACTTCCGAACTGGAATTTATGCATTAAGAAGATTTAGCCAAGCTGACCTTGCTTGCCAAGCTTCCACAGTTGAAATTCAAAGTCATACAAAATGCTAAGATGTAAAAATCATAGCCCAGATAAGTCATGAGAGATCATAGTCTATTTTGTCTATCATTAGAAACAAACAACAAAAAAAAAGGAAACAGTGGGAGCCAAGCAATAGGAAATGGGAAATTCTGAACCTCAGTTCTTCCACAGAGTGTCTACATGGCTTTGGGCAAGTCACTAAGTTATTTGGGTATATTTCCTCATCTGTACAAGACAATAATCGCCACCTACCTCCCAGGGATGTTGTTCAGATTAAATATTAAGTTCTTTGAGGATATAAATGCTAAGTACTATAGCATTAAGTTACCCAAATTAGACACAAATCTGGTTTGCATACTTGTTAATCCAGCATAGTTGAAGGTTAATATCAAAAGAGCCCATATATTATAATAATAGAAAGTATTTCTAAATTCATAACATTGGTGTAGTTTAGAAATCCAGGTATGAGAGTTGATTCATATCTAGTTATATTTTAGAAAGGGAAAAGAGCCAAGGAGCCTTTTAAAAGTAAACTTTTAAGGTCTTGGTCACTAATTTCAATATGCATTGCACTATTTTCCAAGAAGTTGTATAATGAATAATTCTGTTTTTAGTGAATGAGCCAAACTTGGAAAACCTGTTTAGTTGTCTGTAATGTCCCTTTCATTAAAGATAGTCATATTCTAGATTACAAGCTTCTAGAGGGCATATCTGTTCATTGGTTTTGAAAAGCACCTAGTATAATTCAATTTAACTAACTTTAACTAAACTTTTTAGTCATCAACCAAGGTAAGATAAATGCACAAAGAGTTAATCAACCTTTTTTGTTAAGGATAATGTTGACTTATATTGTCTTGTTAAACAGTGTCTGAGCAGATATGATGTGAGGTCTAAGTAAAATAATTACTATTTTTCACTTTGTTTTCGAAGGAACTTGGGTTTAGTTTCTAAAGCTTTTAAATCTTGGTAGATTTTGGGAGATGTTGCCAAGAAGTATTCTACAAAACAAGAATCATAATGATTTTGTTGAGAGCTATATGAATGCTGAATCTTCTTATTCTTGGACCCCTCTCCTTGTAGAAAGTCCTTTTCATCAGCTATGACAACTACAGGAATCAAGTCAATCATAAACAGAAAGAAATATATCGAGGTAAAGAACTAAATTAGCCAGTCTGGCTTTAAACATCACCAAAATCCTGTACCAAAAGGTAAAGGAAAACTACATTTCACCTTCATGATTCAGTCAGCCATAGAACACCATTTGTCATAACAACTAAATAATCTGTAGTAGAATTAATCTCTCATGCAGAAAGAAAAAGTACCTGATAACATTTAACTAATTTTGGGCAATGACAAAGAATAGATATGCAGAGTTTAAATAGACATAAAAAATTAAAATGTGAAAAGAGATAAAAAAAATAAACCACGTGAATAGAAATCATCATCATCATAAAGGAGGATCTGTGACTAGAATGATTTTATTAGTTGCCCAGGACCATCACCTCCACTTAACAGCTCTGTATCAAAAACTATCAAACCTACCCTTCTTACTTAGGTTCTTTCCTTGTTTTACTTTCCCATGGGCTCTGCATTTTATTTTCCTAAACCCAAGTGTACTTTGCTTATTATGACTCATATTGCAGCATGTGGCCCTATGGACCACCCTTGTTTCCCCACCTTTCCTATAATTCTTTTCTTCCTTGATGTTTTGTAAAAGCATACTATTCTGACCACTTCATTTGGCACTCCATTTCTCAACTCTGGACATTTTCATTGGCTGTTCCCCATACCTGGAACTGCATTCCTCCCCATCTCATCTTCCTGGCTTCCCTGACTGAGTCTTGGCACAAATTTCACTAAAGCCTTCCATAGTCCCTCTTACTGCCATTACTCTTCCTCTGAGATTATCTACAATTTTTACTCAATACAGTTGTTGGTATGTTATTTACTCTATTCTATTGTGAGCTCCTTGAGGGCAGGGGCTCTTTTTTTCCTTTCTTGTATCCTCAGCACTTCGCACAGTGCCTGGCACATAAAAAAATGTATAATAAATATCCTTTACTTGTTGACTTTACCTCACTGTTCCAGTGACAAAATATCCTTCATGGCCTGAATATTTTCCTTTTAAATGTAGTAATCTTATTTTTGTTTACAAAAACTTAATACAAATAATGAGAGCCTAACTAACCAAAGACATTTTGCAAGGGATACAAAGATAGATAGATTTCTGTAGTGGTGACCTCTCCCATTTTGTTTGATGGGAAAGAGAAGTAAGAGGGAAGCACCTATGGATCCCATATTCGGGTAGGTCCTAACCATAAAGATTCTGAAGCTTAGGACAAGCTATGAAGGAAATTTTTTTTTAACAGAGGTTGCTTTATTGTTCTGTTGATTAGCTAGGTTTAAAAAAGTGATGGAGAGAATGTTAAAGCATATTAAACTTCAAAATATGTTGCATGTCCTATTTTTTTGGGGGGGGAGCTGTTAAACATTTCCTAATACACTCTTTTTTTAACATTTAATAATATTTATTATTCATGCTCTTACTTTCCCCTTCACCCCCGACCTTCCCCACTATGAGGGAATTTTTCAAGAGAGGAAGAAGACTAGGAAAAAAGAGACAAAATATCATCTGCTGAAAGACATCCTGCAGCATTTTTTTCTCTAGAAAAGGCTATTTCCCTTACCTGAAATAGGAGACAAGAGTTTTTGTGGATCAGCCAGTAGATGGACAGCCTGGAGGAGGAAACATCATAATCCTGATTGCTAAGACAGAGCCCAAATAAGATACCCTGGAACTGAGTCCCCAGACTGACTGGATTTGTTTCTTCTGAAGTTGTTAATGAACTTGCAACTCCTGGTAGGAACAACAGAATCAAAGTACCTGGATTGTGTCTGGGGATTTCTGGGTTTGAGGACTGCCCAGAGACTAGCTGAGAGGCTATCTGAATCTAGGAAGGAAGCACAGGTGTGCAGCCTCAAAGATGACTGTTTTTGCATAGTTGGCTTTATTCCTTTTATTTCCACATGTTTGAGTAGGTTTGTTCAATTAAATCATACATATATAATCAACTCTACTATATCAGGCTTAAGTGATCAGGGACCACTGAAAGGCAACATAAGGGTCTGGGAAAGACAGAGTTTTCCTAGTGGGTAGAAGCTGATTCATGAGATTGATTGGATACATAAGAGGAAGCAAGGTGGTGAATTAGATAGAATGCCAGACCTGGAACCTGGAAGGCTCAAGTTCAAATCCTGCCTCAGATTCTTATAAACTCTGTGACCTTGGGCAAGTCACTTCTCAGCCTTTGTTTCCTTATATGTAAAATGAGGATGATAATAGCCTCTACTAGTCAGGGTTGTTGTGAGGACCAAATGAGATGGCACAATGTGAAGTGTTTTGTAAATCTCAAAGTGCTATATAAATGCTAGATATTATTATTATTATTATTATTATTATTATTATTATTATTATTATTTCAGAGACCATACCATTAAACTAAGAAAAGCAAGAAAAGAGGCAGATGTAGGCCAGAGATAGATGGTTCCCTGAGACTACAGAAAGCTTACTATTTTCTCCACCCCTCTCTACTCCCCCAGCATCTTCTGGCTTTGGGATGCATATTGACTGGGATCAGTGTGGGACTGCCAGCACCTGGGGCTGGAGCACAAAAAAAAGTAGGGCAATTAATTAGGTGGTAATACCTCTTGGTGGTTAAATACATTTGACAGAACTTGATGTCAATCATGGGACCAGGGAACAATAAACCTGATTTTACAGATGAGGGAAAGTGACCTACCTGCCTGTGGTCACCTTGTTCATTTGTAATAAAGCCTGGACAAGAATTCCTTTCCATTGACTTATAAGTCCCATGACTAAACCTGTACTAGAGGTTGTTGCCCACAACACTGGGCACACAGTTGGTGTTCAATAAAGACTCGCTGATGACAATGTTTTATTAGTGGATGATGTGCTAGTTCTAGTTTTTTACCCAATGTTAGCATTTACTAATTTTCCTATATTCTTATCCTCTCTTCAGATAAGGTGGGGGAAGGAGTGAGAATCTAATAATTGCCAACAAACCAATCAGGTAAATTAAATAGAAAACTTAGGGTAACTGGCAGAACTTCAACAAACTTCAATAGTTTTTAAAATGCATACATCTGTATTTTTTTCATCCTTGCCAAGAAGTTTCACTTTCATACTGGACAATTTACATTCTATTCTGACCAGTATTTTAACTGATCAGTATATGATGTGTTATACTTACAGAATACCCTTTGAATCATTATGTAAACATGATCTTGTAAATACCTTTCAAAACATCTAAATTGCTCCTCTTATTTCCTTAACTGATTATCTTTTAACCAATGTAGATTCTTTTTTCACTGACCTATTTTCAAAGCTAATCTTTAAATCCCCTGGTTATACAATCTTGAGGGATTAAGTATTCTGAAAGAAATTAGATTTGTTTATACAGAAAAAAATTCATTCACAAATAACAAATATATGGATTAATTTAAAATTAAATTGATAAAATTAGGAATATTAAAGCATCTTGGACTCCTGTATTAAGTCTTGGTTAACTTTGACCTATCTTGAATAAGAATAAAGTTACTGATCTTTGAAAACCTCCTCTTCTAAAATCACAAACAATCCACTGACAACTCTAACAAGAATGCATAAAAGCAAACTAGAAATTGTAAAATATGTTTTCTTACACATTCTGTGCTTTCCTTATGAGAGGATCTATGATGAATCTAAACATATATAATTAACTTTCAAATCCAGAATAAGAAGCTTAGGATTTTCAATCCACTGAATTTGATCCCCCCCTTTTTTTCCTTACGTAGATTAACAACATTGAGGTTAAGCTTGCATAAACTTGTTCTATGCAGCACCTATCATACTTGTAATGCTCAATAAATGTCAAACAATGAACTTTAGTTTGGATAACTACAAGAAAAAAGAAAATCACAGGTAATTACATGATTCTCTAACAAGAAGGGCAATGTGGCTGACTCATGAATCTATGACCACTTTTTCCCTTTCCTTAACTAACAAGTAAACAATATAGTTTCTTTTTCCTAGCTACTGAACCACTTGTAATTTTAAATTGCTGTTTCCCCAAAGTTATTGCCTTATCTACAATTCATTCCTCTGTAATATGGAATGAATATAATTCTTATATCCTGTATCTAAAGTATATATTTTAACTTTAAAAATTTTTTCACAGTATATATGTCAAAAAATGCACATTTATCCTCAAAGAATAAAAGCAGACTCTTCCAAATCTTTAACAAGAGACCTGCAAATCACTCTTCTAGATGTTTATCTTCTTCTCAACATGGTGATGTTGCTATTCTCAAAAGCTGTGTCTGTACCCCTGTTCTTTCTATACACTCTCACATAATAATCTTGTTCATATTTCTGGCTTTGACAATTATTTCTATATAGATGACTTCCAAAACTCTAGCTCCAAATCTTGCCTCTCTTCAGATCTACAGACTCATTTCCTCAAATGTTTAGAGTTTCACTTGGATATTACATCAACATCTCAAATTCAAAATCATGTCCAAAACCAAACTCATTATCTTCTCCAAATTGATCCTTCTTAAATTCCATTTTTCTAACTTTATTCTTTATTTCAGTGGCACTACTATTCTCCTGATTTCTCATCTTAGCTTGGGTGTTTGGATTTTGTTTTTGCTTTTTTACTTTTCTTTCTTTTTTGACATACAACTGGATACTTAGTCCTATCCATGCCAACTTATACGTATCAAATAGGATTTGGGGTTCAAAGGTACTTTATTATTCAATTAGTTTAACTCTCTCGTTTTGTTTTTAAGAGATCAAGAAACTAAGCCCCAATGAAGGGGAGTGGCCCACCAAAGGTAAAATAGTAAGTATCTGGGTCAGGATTTGAAACCAAGGCCCTGAACACAAATCTCATTCTTTTTCTGGCTTCCATACAAGCCTGTATTCTTCCTACATGACAGAATAATCCCTCAATTAATCAATAAGCATTTATTAAGTGCTAATCAAGAGTTAGGCACTAAGGATACACTGACAAAAGTAAAACCGTTTCTGTCCTCAAAGTGCTTACATTCTATCATTCTTACCACCCTACTGAACTACTGTCATTTTCTATTTTCTTTCTTTCTCTACTCAGTTTCTCATTCTATTCATCCTTCAAATTATTGTCTGATTAATCTACCATAGAAATTTATATAGACCCAAAAAACCTCTGCCCAGTCCTCATGTTGACCTTTTTCAGTGTCTTCTTACTTTCCACTAGCCAAAATTCAGACTTCTTTGCCTGATATTCAAGCTTCACTTTCACCTGCATTGGTTAAAAGAAAGAGGAATACACATACACACACGTAGAGAAATATATTTTACTCAACATGTATACAGGGTGAAAATAAAAGAGAGGGGATTTGAAAGAGAGTAAAGGAAGGATTAGGCCTAAAATAAATCCTAAGGATGTACAACAATATTTATTGCGTTCTTTTTATAATGGCAAAAAATTAGAAATTGAAAGGATACCTATGAACTGGGAAATGGCTAAACAAGTTTTGGTATATGAATGTGATAGAATACTATCATGCTCTAAAAAATGATAAAGGAGACAGCTTCAGAGAAACCAGGTAACACTTTTATGAACTGATACAAAGTGAAATGAGCAAAAATAGGAGAACAAACTATTTATATGACAAAAAATGAAGAAAAACAACTTAGAAGAAAAAAAGGCTTAAGAGCTGATCAGTGTAATGACCAACCATGATTCCAGGAAAATAATGATGAAACATTCCCTCTGCCTTTTGATAGAGGTAAAAGTATAAGTCTGCAGAACAAAACTTTTTTTTTTCTTTTGGCCATGGTCAATGTAGAACTTTTATTGGCTACTTGTTCAAAAGATTTTTTTAGTTTTCTTTTTTTCTTTTTGAGAGAAGGTAGATTTTTGTTGGTTGAAAAAAATTTTAATTTAAAAAATAATTAACTTTTAAAAAAGTAAATTCAATGAAGTCCCAAAGAAGAGATAGATGATATAATACTCCACTCATTTGCAGAGGGTACTGGGGTGGGGCTGGGGGGATCCACAGGTATGGAACGGCTGCATACATTATCTATATATATGTAAATGTGTTTTACTGATTTTATTTTCTCTTTTTGTTATGGAATAGCTTTCTGGAAGGGGTGATAGGGTGAAATCAGGCAATACATAAATTAAAAATATCAATTAAGAGGTTTGTTTTTTTTAAAGAAAAAAGTGTAGAGTTGAATAAGTTAACTAAAGAGTTGAGATTGGAAAGTAAAGAGAATATAGCTTGGGAACATGGGTGGTGGTTTGATATAGTTCTGAGGGGTAGAGGAACTGAAAGTCACATAAGGATAAAGAATAAGTTTACTATATAACAAATGTCTTCAAATTTTTACATGTAAAACTGCCCTAGTTAAGTAGCCCACACTGCTTTAGGGTAGCTTTACTTGTTAGAAAGTTTTCTTTCATTTGAGATACAGTTTGCTTCCACCTTCTATTCTATTCTCTGGGGCCAAACAAAGCAAGTCAAATTCATCTTCCACATGACAGACCTTCAAGATAGCTCTCATGTCTCCCTACATCTTCTCCTCTCCAGGCTAAACATCCTCTTAGTCACCTCATTAATCTGGTCATCAATCAACAAGTATTGCTAGGTGCCTGGCATAGTGCTATGTGGTAGGCATATAAATAACAGTTTTTATCCTCAAAGAATTTACATTCTAGTGGAGGCTGCAAAAACAAACAAAAACAATAGGTACATACAAGATAAATACAGCCTAGAACCTTAGAGGGAAAGACTTGTGCAGATAGAGGGACTAGCAGAGACCTCTAACAGAAGGAGGGGTTTGAACTAAGTCGCGAAGAAAGTCAGGTTCATCTTCTGGATTCACTTTGGTCTATCAGCACTTTTTAGGATATTAATTTTGTCATCTAATACATTACTCTTATTGACAAAAATGTTGAACAGAATAAGTCACTGAGATACTCTGCTAGAAACTTTCCCCCAGGCAGGCACTGATGCATTAATCATTACCATCTAGGTCTGGTCAGGAAACTAGTTTTGAATCTTTCAGGAATGTAAATTTTTGTAGGAAAGGAATTTGCTTTAAAAGAGATTCTCATTACTTAATAGAAATGCTAAGCATAGAAATATGCAGGCAATTTGCAAGTAAGGCATTCAGTAGGAATTTTTCTCTTAGGTACCTTGTGAAGAAAAAAAAGGAACTGTCATAAGTTAATATATACAAATGTATGTATGTATATATATAAAATAAAGAGAGGCCACTAAAATTGCTAATTTCAAGAGAAAAATCTAAGGAGATAATTTATAGCATCATCACTCCTCTCTCAGGATCTTTATGTACTCAGTCACTTGCCCCATTCTGACATCTTTTAAACTACAAAATTCCCTAGAGCAGTTAATTTAGAGTCAGATAGGAGAATCAACAATCCTTCTGACTCACAGCACAAAAATTCCCCAAAAGATCCATCTCCAAAGACTACATTTTTCATGATCAGATTGCATCTGAGGTCTGAGCATCAATTAACAAACATTTATTAAACCTCTACTAAATGCAGGGCATCCCTGGGCAAAGCGGTATCATATTTTGGAATGGTTGTATTCCTTTGAGTTAAAATTCTTCAGAAGATGGTACTTTTCAAAATCTGTCAGTAACAGTGTAAGTACTTAGCAGCTCAACAATAGTATCTTTGAGATACTATCATCTCTTTAGAATCAAATTAATATGTTCAGTAGATATTTATTAAACACCTAATTATGGAAAAGTATTGTGCTGAATGCCAGTGATGCAAAGAAAGAAATACAACAGTTCATTCTCTACCTTCGAAATTCATTTTTTTCTGAGAGGAAAGTAACATGTACACAGGAAATATTCAGCCAATAAACATTTATTAAGCCCTATTATGTGCCAGGAACTGTGCTGAGTACTAGGGATACAAAAAGGCAAAAGGGAGTCTCTGTCTTCAAGTTTACCATCTAATGGATGAGTATAATATAGAAACATATGATCATAGATATAAGGCAAGTCTATAAGCACTTATTAGACACCTACTATATGGGAGGCAGTATGTTAAGAACTAAGAATTAATTATCATCTCCTTCAGTCACTCAGAAATCTATATATTTAGTCCCAGTTCCTCTCCCGAGATCTACTCTCAAATAGCCAAAGCCTATTGGCCATTTCAAACTCATCTCCCAAAAGCATTTTTGTCCAACACAGAACTCATCTTTTCTCCAAACCTCTACCCAAGTTCCCTGTTCAGTACCACCATTCTCCCAGGTTCATAACACCAATACTACCCTTCATTCTCCATGACCCTGTATGTCCAATATGACAAATCTTGCCATTTCTAGCTACACAAAATCTCTCAGATACATGCCATTTTTTCTATTTAAAGTTCTCATCACATTTCACCTAAACTAATTCAATTATCTCTTACTTTGTCTCTCTGTCTTATCTCTCTATACTCCAGACCTATTTTTTCATAAGTACAGATTTGGCCATGTCATTCCTCTACTCAATAAATTTTGGTGGTTTCCTATTGCCTCCAAGATAAAAACAAAACAAAACACAAAAAAACCCTCTTGTTTTGCTTTTAAAGTCCTTTACATCTAGATCTCCAACATATATACCCACCCTAAATATACATTACTCCTGTTCTCATACTCTATGCTCCAACCAAATGGTACTTCTCTATTCCTCTCAAAACCACTCTTGATCTCTTATTTCCATGCCTTTGCACCAGCCATGCTCCATTTCAGGAATATGTGATCTCTTCTAACTTCCATATCATAAGATCCCCAATTTCCTTCATCAATAGCTCAAGCAATGCTTTCAACATGATGACTTTCCTGACCCCAATGTCCCCATTCCATACACCAACAACTACTAGTGTCCTCCCTAACTACCCTGTATTGAACTACCTTATATTGATTCTGAATTTATTCTGGGTTTATTTGTATATATCTATGTTCTCCTTCCTGATAGACTTGATTGACTCAGCTCATGGACTACCCTGTTGTATAGAAAATCAGTTAACTTCTCTAGAACTTGGCTTCTTTATGTGTAAAATGAGAAGTTAGGGTTAAATGGTCTTTAAGGTTCCTTTAAGCTCTATTAGACTAAGAATGCACTCTTTAGACGAGACTAATACCTAATCTATTGTAAGGATTTTGTAATCATTAGGATTAGAAAGTATACTTTACATAGAGAGAGTTGAAATTCACTTTTTGGTTACTGAAGTGATTTTGAAAATCTGCAGATTGTATAATTAGAATTTGTTCCCCAGAAACTCTCTTTCCCAATTTCTCATGTTCCTTCTCACATTATATACTAACATAGGGAGGATATAAGTTATGTGTAGCCTTGCCTCTTCCTCTTCCCCTGATCGCGGCTGCAGATGCTGGCTTTTACCCAGGTAGGAGAACTTACTCACGTGGTCATATTTATGTTAGATAATTAGGTTTTTATACTTCTATTTCCTTTTTTATTCCTTTTACTTCAAGTGATCATTAACAAACTTTATAAAATATAATGATTTAAATCTTACAAGGTCAATATAAATTTTACAAACTGAGTTGTTTTAAATGCATTTAGGTGAGACACCACTTAAAGGGCAATTTTGGGGGATAAAGTATATAATCTTATTGCTCAGTATTTGCTGTTGTGTTTTTCAGTAATTTTTCAGTCATGTCCAACTCTTCTTGATACTATTTGGTGTTTTCTTGACAAAGATATTGGAATGGCTTGCCATTTCCTTTTCCAGCTCATTTTACAGATGAGAAACTTAGGCAAACAAGGTGAAGTGACTTGCCCAGGGTCGCACAGCTAGTACATATTTGAAGCCAGATTTAAACTTAGGAAGGTGAGTCTTCCTAACTTCAAGCCTAGCACTCTATCCACTACACTACTTAGTTTCCCCTTCTTAGTGAACATGTACTTAATATATGCCAGAACCATTACTAGGTGCTAGGGATACAAAGACACAAATGGAATAGCTTCTTTCTTCAAGGAGCTTATAGCCTACAAGAGGAAACATGTACAAATATGAACATATAGAAAATATGATGATGGGAAAGAAATGGATTTGTAATTTCATTGGTAGAAGAAATTCCCCAGGAGGAAATTTATCTTTGCAATGCAAATCAGCACCTTTGCTGCAATTTACAATCTTAAGAGGGTTGTTTAGAGCACTGAGAAATTATTATATGCCTTGCTTATGGTCACAGAGACAGACGATACAACAGACAAACCTTGAAACCAGGTCTTCCTTGACTCCAAAGCTAGCTTTGTCTACTGTGTATTGTTGCTTCTTAGAGAAAATACATACAAAATAAGTATGAAATCATTTCAGGAAGAGGGAGACACTAGCAGCTGAGGGGATCAGGAAAATCCTCATGTAGGAGAGGTGACACTTGAGCTGATCTTTGAAGGAAGCTAGAGAACTTAAATGGTAGGAGTAAAGGAATGCATTTTGGAATAAAGGTATGCACATCCAAAGGGATAAAGACAGGAAATGAAATGTCATGTATGGAGAATACATGAAGAGGCTACAAGAAGGCTCGTTTGGCTGAACTTTAGCGTGTATAAGCTGAAGTAAGATTGTGAGGGAATTTAAATGTTAAACAATGGAGCACATATTTGGACCTAGAGGTATTAGTGAACTACTGGATTTTATGAGTAGGAAAGTGACATACCTATCCTCTAAAGTCATAATTATGCTTTAAGACTATAATTTTGAGAGCTGTGTGGAGAATGGGTGGGAAAGGGGAAAGATTTAAGGCCATGGAGGTCAGTGCAACAATAAAGGTGATGATGACCTGAAGCAGAATAGGATAGGAGATATGTGAGAATAGAGAAGAGGGCAGATACTAGAAATGCTATGGAGACAGAAGCAACAGGATTTGGCAACTGACTGGATATGGGGGTAAAGAAGAAAGTGAAGAGTTAAGGATGATTCCAAAGCTGCAAAACTGGGTGACTGAAAGGAGAGTGATGCCCTTCCATGGAAATAAGGAGTTCTGAAAGGGGATGGATTTGAAGGTAAATATCAAGGATTCAGTTTTGACCATGCTAAGTCTATGTGACATCCATTTCAATCTAGTAGCCATTTGGTAATTCTACATTAGAGACTAAGAGAGATTGGAACTGTGTGATTTGGGGGGAGGGGTAGCAGGAAAAAGAGTGGGGGGAGAGAGAGAGAGAGAGAGAGAGAGAGAGAGAGATCTTGAAGTAATCTGTGTAGAGATTATGATTGAGTCATGGGAGCAGATGTGATCCCCAAAGATAAAAATTAAGAGAGACAAAAGAGAAAAAGAGGGACCAGGACAAGATTTTTCAGATATATGCTCAAAGGCAGTTATGATATGAATTTTCACAACTGATTTTTATCAGGATAATATCTGCTCACATTTATAGGGTAATCTTGTGCCTTACAAAAATTGTCTCTACATTCTGATTAAGAGAGAAAGGAAGAAGAAATAACTTTGGGGTGTGGCATACTTCTTGAAAAAGCAAGCCTAAGAAGTTTGATATCTTTAGGTTAGATAGACTATACAACAGGACATGAGAATAGTAGGTACCTGGGCAAGGGGCATGAAAAAGAGGTTTAGGGTAGAAGAAAGATGGAGAATAGCAGGTTGGGGCACCAAAAAATTTACTTCTTATATTTGCTTTAGACCCTAGTATTGAAGATTTGCCACTGAAAATCACTTTGTTAGCTTGATCATACATGTTAGCTTGACCTAGTCAACATAAGAGCTAGGTTTCTTGTCTGGAACACTGTAAACTGTGGCCTCCTTAGCAAAAGTTAGAAAAAATTACAAAATGTAAAATAAATAATTTTGATTATATTAAATTAAAAAGGTTTTGTACAAACAAAAACAATGCAACCAAAATCAGAAGGGAAACAAACTGGGGAAACATCTTTATAACAAAAAAATTCTGTCAGAAGCCTAATTACTCAAATATATAAGGAGCTAAATCAATTGTATAAAAAATCAAGCCATTCCCCAATTGATAAATGGGCAATTATAAGGATTAAAATTTAGGTATTATAGGTATATATTAAAAATATGTGGCCGCCAGGAATCAACAATTAGGTTGATTCCGTAATTAAATCAGACCCAAGTCAGCATCGGGTTGAAGAATTTATTTACAATCAGGTAGGTAAAAGTAGGGATAAAGAGAAAAGGGAGGTTAGAAGGCTAAATAAATGAAGCTGTAAGCCACAGGGCCCAACAGCCAGATAGGCAGAGTTTAGAATTGGCCCAGCTAGGCCAAGGAAGCCAGCCTAACTTACCCACGTGACAATACAGGAGTGTAAGCTGTCTGTGGTCTCAGGAGATGCTTCTTCTTCCAGTTCCAGATGGCAACTGCCCCCACAGGAAGTTCACTAACTTACTTAAAGAGATAGTGTCTTTCATCACTTCCTGTGGTCCACCTCTAATTCAAATGGACAAATGGCAGTTTCTACATTGATTTGGACTGCCCAAAGGGCAGTCCCTTATTCTTGATTTGTTACTTATTGTCACGTGTGGGTAACTCGTCTCCCCTCCCCACTAAGGGAGGTGGGAGTGACATCATTAGCACGCCAGGGTTGAGTAGATTTTTGACTATTAATGGGCTGGAGCTAATTCTATTTACACACAAGGGACATGAATAGGCAATTTTCAGATAAAGAAATAAAAAGTATCAATAAGCACATGAGAAAGTGTTCTAAATCTCTAATAATTAGACAAATGCAAATCAAAACAACTCTGAGGTACCACCGCACACCTAGCAGATTGGCTAAAATGATAGCAGGGAAGAGTAATGAATGTTGGAGGGGATGTGGCAAAATTGGGATATTAATGCACTGCTGGTGGAGTTGTGAACTGATCCAACCATTCTGGATGGCAATTTGGAATTATGCCCAAAGAACCATAAAAAAAAAAAATGCCTGCCCTTTGATTCAGCCATACCATTGCTGGGTTTGTACCCCAAAGAGATCATAGATAAACAGACTTGCACAAAAATATTTATAGCTGCACTCTTTGTGGTGGCAAAAAACTGGAAAACAAGGGTATGCCCTTCAATTGGGGAATGGCTGAACAAATTGTGGTATATGTTGGTGGAATACTATTGTGCTCAAAGGAATAATAAACTGGAGGAATTCCATGTGAACTGGAAAGACCTCCAGGAATTGGTGCAGAGTGAAAGGAGCAGAGCCAGAAGAACGTTATACACAGAGACTGATACAACATGGTAAAATTGAATGTAATGGGCATCTGTACTAGCAGCAATGCAATGACCCAAGACAATTCTGAGGGATTTATGGAAAAGTTTTTCTCAATTTTCTGAGCTTCAACTAATCCATTCCCTAACCAGTCTAGATTGATGTTAATTCCATGTACTTCCCTCTCCAACTACTTCTTCCCTTTCTCAAATACAAAGGATGATAAAGAGAAAAGAAAAGATAAATGCATCTACTGTGGGAGCAATGGAAGATGATGACGTCATGACAATGATGACAATTTATATACTGTTCTAAGATTTTCAAAGCACTTTATAAATTATACCATTTGGTCCTCACAACTACACTTTGAGGTAAGTAGGTGCTGATATTATATATTCTCAATTTACAGATGCAGAAAGTAAGGCTGAAAAGCAGTTAAGTGGCTTCCTAGTAAATCTAGGATAAAACAAACTCCTCTGTTTAGCTTTTAAAGTGCTTCATAACTTGGTCCTAACCTATATTTCCAGCCTTATTACATATTACTCTCTTCAGTACAACTAAACTATTTTCTACAGTTTTCTGCATTTCTTCCTTCCTTCAGGCTGCAGCTCAAGGACCACCTTATACATAAAGAAGCCAACTGCAATATGGGACTCTTTCTCCTTACTACCTTGTATTTACCTACTTTGTTTTTATTTATTATCTTTATATTTATTCTTAATGTACATAGGTATATATTCAGAATAAAGATAAAGAATCATCTCTCCGATTAGAATGTAAGCTCTGCAAGGAAAAGAAGGCTTTCATATTCTTACTATCCAGCACATATATAGTATGTACTTAAAATCTTGTTGACTAATTAGAAGTAGAAGTATGATGAAATAGATGGAGTACTGGATCTGGAGTAAATCAATAAGGACTTAGGTTCAAATCCTGTGTAAGACGCTGAAGTGTGATATAATTGTACAAGTTATCAAAACTCTCTGAAGCCCTTTTTATCATCTGTAAAATAGGTCTAGGATAGTAGCCTGCTCATGATGGTGTTGAAAAAAAATCACAAATCAGATGTTTGTTAAGTTTTTTGCCAATGTGAAAATCCTAAATAATTGTGACCTATTATTATTACTATCATTATTACTTATTATATATACCCAACAAATGATCATTCAGCCTTAGTGCAGAGACTTCTAAGGATGAGAAATCTACCACTTTTCCAGGCAGCTCATTCTACTTTTGGACAATTAATTGTTAAGAACTTTTTTCCTGACTTCAAGACTAAATTTGTTTCTTTGCCATTTTCACTCATTGTTTTCAGTTCTGCCCTGTGGGGCCAAAAAGAACAAGTCTAATCCCTGTTCCACATGACAGTCCTTCCAGTACCTGAAGATGGCTTTCACATTCCTTCCTTAATTCTACTCTTTTCCAGGCTAAACATGTGCTGCTCTTTTAGAGATTCAAGGCCTTTCACCATCCTCAATGGCCTCTTCTAGACATACTCCAGTGTGTCAACTTCTTTCTTAAATTATAATGCTCAGAACTCAATTCCAAACTCACAGTAAGGGTCAAGTGTAGTGGGACTCTCTCTGTTACTAGAATCTATGTCCCTCTTAATGCAGTACAAAGTGGCATTAGTTTTTTTTGGCTATTTTATCAAAATGCTGACTCACATTGAACTTGTGAGCCTCTAAAACATCCAGATCTTTTTCAGATTTACTGTCTATCTATGCTTCCCCTTCCTCATACTTGTGAAGTTGAATTTTTGTACACAAGGGAAAGACATGCAGTCCAATATTCTAGCCTGCCATTCACTATGTTATCTATCCCTCCAGCCTGGTGTTAAGTACAAATCTGATAAGCATACCATATATGTTTTATTCAAGTCACTGGAAAAAATATTAAATAGCACATGACCTAACATGGATCCTTGCGTTTCTCTACTAAAGACCTCCTGCTATGCTTACACAAAGCTATTAACAATTAGGCTGCATACTTTTTTTTTTTTTTTTTAAATTTTAAACCCTTAACTTCTGTGTATTGACTTATAGATGGAAGATTGGTAAGGGTAGGCAATGGGGGTCAAGTGACTTGCCCAGGGTCACACAGCTGGGAAGTGTCTGAGGCCGGTTTTGAACCTAGGACCTCCTGTCTCTAGGCCTGGCTCTCAATCCACTGAGCTACCCAGCTGCCCCGAGGCTGCATACTTTTTGATAACTGTTTTAGGGAAATTCCAAATGAACTTATTGATACAATATAGGTATTGTTTGTTCTTGGGTTTAAAATTTTCATTGGAAAAAAACCTAAATAACAAAGCCAATACTTCAATGGTCTGAAATTTCACTAGTATAGATGAGATTTTTCTCTCCCATAATTAATCTAAGAGCTCACTTTCTAGTGATGAGTATCATAAAACTTATCCAGATAGTTAGCCATATACTGTCCCTGACCTTTTTCTACCTGAGATTTGTCCAATTTGGAAAAGATCTGTTTCCATCTGAGTGGCATCATAATGATTCACATTTCAGTAACACTTTAATATTTTAAAAGTACTTTTCTCAAAAGAACCCTATGAGGAAAGTATCATTATTTCCAAATAATAAACAGAAGGCTGAGAGAGGTGAACCGACTTTCCCACAATTACAACGGCCAGTCACTATCTTCTGATTCTAAGTCTATCACCATCTCAACTAAAGCACTTTACTACAATGAGCAAAACTAACAATTCTATTATCCCATATACAGTCTTCAAGAATCTAGGGCCTCTTCAAGTCATGATGCTCCAAGTGGGGAATCACTATGCCATACATTTGTATTTCTAGATAAAGCATAATCAATAATTGATACCATCTTGTCTCTCTCTCCCCACCTAGCAAAAATTCCAACACCTCCCCTGAGAATCAGCATGGCACAGACATAGACTTGGAGTCTGGGCTCTGGTGTAAAAAATAGGGCCTCAAATATACTAGCAAAAAGATCTTTAACTTAATTTCTTCATCTATGAAACAGGGAAAATGAACTGTTAAACTGTATAAATATAAGCAAATTTAAAGGCAACAAAACTCTATGAGACAAATAAACTAAAAATCTCATAGCATAAGTTTTCATTTTGACCATTAAGGGCAAAATTATAACACTGTGAAAAATAAGCAAATGAACAATGATAAAAACAATGTAAACAGAAGCTGTTTACCTTGTTTCTGCCATATTATTTTCTCTACAATGGAAGCTGATTTTCAAATGTTAAGTTACATGCTAGCAGACCTGGCCTTGGGTCTTAAAGCAGCATTTTAATATTACAATATCCTAAAACAGGCATAGTAAAAGAAGGTTGATAATCTCCCACAGGCTATCTGGCCAAAGAACAAAAGAACTGAGAAATAAATGACAGTCATTATTGTCCAAGGTCTAAATTTCTGAAAGCAGACAGTTTTTTATTCTTAGGAATCCTTTTCTAAATAAGTTCACTGTACTACAACAAATGACAGAGTAAGCAATTGTGCAATGAAAGCCTCCAGAACCTGGTTGCAACTTTTGGAATGTGACCATTGTTTTGCAATGGAGTTTGTCACCATCATATGAAAAAGTAATTGGGAAATAAAATGCCTTGTTTACCTGCTAGTCACAGATAGAGAACTACTCATCATAAAGGCAATGATATAATTCAAGGAATTAAACCGTTCAATGTTTAGGCTGTGAAGCTTTTAAAATATTTTGGAAGAGGCAGCTGGATGGCTCAGTGGATTGAGAGCCAGGGCTTGAGATGGGAGGTCCTGGGTTTGAATCTGACCTCAGACACTTCCTAGCTGTGTGACCCTGGGCAAGTTACTTAACCCGTACTGCCTAGCCCTTACTGCTCTTCTGCCTTGGAACCAATACACAGCATTGATTCTAAGATGGAAGGTAAGGGTTAAAAAAAAACATTTTGGAAATATTTTTTGTGCCTAAACACATGAAAAATACAACATTCTTCAGGACGTGGTGGCTCTATACTAAAAAAGATATTAGCTTAGAATATAATATTAAATAGTACTGTTATATAAGGAATATCTTTGGAACAATAAATTCTTTTCTTATTTGGTCTTCAATTTTTGTGGTTTATTTTGTCTAACTAATATCTCAAGTTATTAAAATGGTATAGGAATTATTTTATTGTGTATCAGCATCTCAGTGAAAACAATCTGAAATGATAAATAGCAACAGAAAAATGGTAACATTAGTTGAGGGGAAAGTACTAATTACATTAGTAATAGAAGGGCAACCAAATAGGATCACAGGATCAAAGATTTAGAGTTCTAAGGAGCCTTGAAGACCATCTAATCCAAACCCTTTATTTTACTACTGAAGAAACTGGAGATCAGAGAAGTCACAGGACTTGCCCAAGGCAAAATAGCTAGTCAGTGTGAGAAACTGGATGTGAAAGAGTCCAACATTCTTTTTTTTTTTAAACCCTTACCTTCTTGTCTTAGAATCAATGCTGTGGAGTGGTTCCAAGGCAGAAGAGTGGTAAGAGCTAGGCAATGGGGTTTAAGAAACTTGCTCAGGGTCACCCAGCTAAGAAGTGTCTGAGGTAAAATTTGAACCCAGGATCTCCTGTCTCTAGGTCTGGCTCTCAATCCACTGAGCCACCTAGCTGCCCCCAGTCCAACATTCTTATTCACTATCCCAAACTACCTATAAAATAGTTAATAGATCTTTCAATAAAATATTAAAAGATCAATGTTACTATGTTTGAGATTTATGTAGGATTTTCTCTAAAAGAGAGATAATCTTTGCTGTTCTTGTCTTAACAAGATTCTTTTCCTATAATTATAGCTATTAAAAGGAAATCCTGGAAATCATGCTTCAGGATTAAAAGACATCCTGAATTTGTCAATTACATCTATTAGAATTTTGAACAGTGTATTGCTACTTTGCCTCAGTGTCTCAGATTTATGCCATGAAACATGAGATATGGCTAACATATGCTGTGTATCTTATTCCACAAGTTTGCCATCATCAGTACTTAGTAGAGAAAAGCAAGGAACAACAAATGCAACTCATTGCAAACTGTAACCATCTATCCCATGCTATTGTCCCCTGCTGTCTGAGGAGAAAAGTGTTCATTTATTATTCACAATTTAAGTCCTCCATCTTCCTTCAGAATTTCCCTTCCTATTTTCCTCCAATGGAAACAACTTGAAGTTTATACTTTCTCAAGTAATCTTAATGCACAAATTTTTAAATGCACAAAATTACAGAATTGTAGAATGGGAAGAGAACAAAGACATCAACTAACACGTTAGACCTGCAAAGGGGTTTCTTCTACAATGCAGAAGGCAAAAGGTCATCTAGCCTTTGCTTTAAAATCTCAAGTTAAAAGGAGTCCTACATCTCCCAAGGTAGCCATTCTGCTTTTCAGTAGCTCTGTTAGCAATTTTTACTGACTTCAAGACTAAATACATCCTTATAACTTCCAAACACTAAGCCTAAGATCTTCCATGACCAGTCATTTTGGTGACTACACTTTCTAAATTTTTTCAAACCCGACACACGAAAATGAACAAAGTACTATAGATATGAGATTAAGGCAGAATATTTATTATTGTTAACCCCTTATTACAAGATTTAAGGCTTCTTGGAATGAATTCTAAGATCACATTAGCTTTTTTTGACAGCCATGTCATATTTTGAGTTCAAATTGGTAGGCAGTCCACTGAAGCTCTTAGATCTTCAGATCAACGACTATCTAGCCATATTTCTCCCTATTAGTTCATATTATTTTATTTTGCCCAATATTCTGGCCTCTCAAAAAGTATTGTGTTTACTGAATGCCAGACACTGTGCTAAGTGCTGATGATACAAAGAAAGGCAAGGACAATTTTTGCCATTAGGGCACTCACTCTCTAATAAAGATAACATGGAAATAACAAGGTCTTCTTAAATCCTGACTCTCACCTGGTATTATATCCTTCATACCTTTGTGTCATTGAAAATTTGATAAACATGCTTGCTATGTTTTTATCTAAGTTACTAATAAAAAGTTAAAGTATACCATGCCAAACATAGATCCCTCCAGTATTCTCCTTGAGACCTCCTTTAATTCATGACTATTCTTTAAAACTAGATGTTCATTCGGCTCTGATCTGCTTAATTTTGCTGTCTTTTAACCCCTAGCATGGTGATGGTGAATCGATGGCATGTGTGCCAAACAGAGAGACAGATCTCTCTGTGGGCACACCTGCAGTCGCCCACCAGAGTTCATTACTAGAAAGCCAGAGGGACTCCAGGTGGAGCTGTTCCCCTCCCCATCTCCACGCACCTGAGGACATTCCACATATCACCCACCCCTCTGCCCAGCGGCCAATGGGAGGGCTTCTTCCCTCCCCTGTCTGGGGTAAGAGGGAGAGGGTGGAGGGGATGGCACTCCATCTCTAAAAAGGCTTGCCATCACTGCCCTAGCAGAAGAATAGCATAATAAATTACTAAGTACTTTGCTAAAATACAGATTAAACTATATTTCTACAACACTCTGCTGATTATCCATCTTAGTAACCCCACCAAAAAAGGAAAATAAGGTTTATTTAATATGATTTCCTCATGATGAAGCCATGCTGGCCTCTTGTGATCACCACTTCTCTCTGTTCCAACTACTTCTTTAATAATACATTGTAGAAGGGATAACTAGGTGGTTTAGTAGATAGAAAGTCAGGTCTACAGATGGGAGCACCTGGGTTCAAATCTGGCCTCAGACACTCCCTAGCTGTGTGATCTTGGGCAAGTCACTTAATCCCCATTGCCTAGCCCTTACCACTCTTCTGCGTTGGAATGAATACCCAGCATTGATTCTAAGAGGAAAAGTTAAAAAAAGAAGAAGAAAAAAAATTTAAAAGAAAATGAATGTTATAAGATTACAAGTTTGACTACAGAGAAGAGATAATAAGTACTCCCCCACTCCTGATCCCTTTTCAGAAGGGTCTTTTGGAATGTGACATTAAATATGTCCTTTTTTTTTCAATGTAGTGATTGGTTTTGCTAAATTTTTTCTCTTTTTCCTCTTCTTTTTCTTTTTTTTAAACCCTTAACTTCTGTCTTAGAATCAATACTGGTTTTGGTTCCAAGGCAGAAGAGAGGTAAGGGCTAGGTAATGGGGGGGGGTTAAGTAACTTGCCCAGGGTCAGAGAGCTAGGATGTGTCTGAGACCAGATTTGAACCTAGGACCCAGATGCCCCTTTCTTCCTCTTCTTTTTTTTAAAAATCCAGTGTTATAAAGGATGGCTTTCTGGAATGACAAAGGGGGAGGAACAAAAGAAGAAATTTAAATAACATAAAAGATACCAAAGAAAAACTATTTTTAAAATATTTCAAAATTTTGCTAAAAATCATAGCCAAATTCACTATAGTTTGAAGACACTATTTTCTTCCTTTTTTAAAAATGAGGCCTTTGCCTAATCCTGCAGTATATCTCCTATTCTACACAATCTTTTAAAGCTTAATAGTGGCTCCAGCAATTACAATGGCCAAAATTTTCAGCACATGAGGATGTAGTTCATGTAGGATAGATGTCCTGAAATCATTAGAGAAAATTAAGCACACTCTTACTGTCTCCTAACTCATTTGGAGTATCAATTCTCTGTTGATCATTTTGGTTCACTTCTTTTCAGTCCAAATATTCTCCTTGACAAAGAAAACAGAAGCAAAATAAAAATTAAACAGCTCTACTGTGTTCACTATTGTCAGATATACATTACAAGCAGAATTCCTCTGCTTCCTCTTTATTCCAACATAGTTAGAAAACTCCAACAAACACATTTGACTCATGCCATTCTTGGATAGCCTCAGCTCATTCTCAGCTTTAGGCAGGCAGGCAACAAATGTATCTTAAGCCCTTCCTTTGTATTTGGCACTGTGTTAAGCAAAGGGAAACAAAAATGCAAGAAAAATAGACAGTTGACCTCAAGGAGTTTACATTCTAATAGTGAAGATAACACACGAAAGGAAGCTAAAAAAGAAGGTGAGGGGAGAAGGTACCCTACATGGGGACATGATGGCAAATTGTAGAGGAATGAAGCTTTGTCAAAGACATGGAGATATAGCTGGCCTGGGTGCCCTCCTTAGATGGAGGGTCTGGAGAGAAACCATCCAACTCCAATCTAAAGAAGGGAGTCCTAGGGTAGAGAATACTTCTGAGGTCCTAGGGCTGAAGTGATCTTCCAGAAAGAAGAAGTTTCTAGGCATGATGGAGAAGTCCAGAGGAGTACAGTCTGGTATGAAATGAAAAAATGGTTCAACTGGGAAAAATCTTTAAATGAAAGTTCTGGAAGTTGCCTTCTAACATCCAATCAGAGCACTCCTGATATTATTTTTAGAGAATAATAGCACTCTTTTATTTTTATCTTTTATTTATTATCAGCTGACTGCTGAGATTTTGAACTAATCAAGTAGCTTCTCCCTGCCTCCCATTTATATTGCAATAAAAGAAGTCTTTTCCCACATCAATATATGATTTTATATGACTGCTCATAAATATTCATTTAGGTTAATGATACTGATGCTATAGGTAAAAAGACAAAGGAAAGAACAGTGAATGGATTTCATGAGGCAATAAATTAAAGCTGTTTTTCATTCTTCCCCTTCCCCAAAAGCAGAGAATCAGTCTATTTTGGATAGCAATGATAGAAAGTTTGACTGACTGAAGACATTAAAAACAATATTCTTCACCTGAGCTGCATCAAATTTCCACCTACACAGGATGAATGCTTGAAAAAAGCTTACATGGGTCAAATCACAACCTACAAAGTTGTCAAAGAAGCTATATTTTAGAATACATAAAATAATTATCTGAGGAAAATTTATTGTGTAATTTAGATGACTAAGGATAATATTTTCATTTTAATTTATTTTTACATTTTCCTTTTACACTAGGTTTTTTCAGTTTTGCTCAAACTGGAAGTACAACTTGATCCTCAGACTGATCATTGGAGGTTTTTAATCTAGTCCATTTTTTCTTTTTTCTTTTTTTTCCTACAAGTTATAATTTAATCAATTATAAACAAAAATATGAATGACATATAAAAAGCTCATGTAGGAATCCAAAGAGTAGGGAGAGCTGCAATGCTCAGTGAAACAAGAAATGCCTGGTCTTGAAAACCAATCCTGGGAGAAATAGCCAGGATACTGCAAGTCCATTTTTTTCAAACTGGGTCAATTATCACTTCCTTAAAGGATTTAATAATCCTTTGCTTTCAGGGGCTCACCATATTGTGCCAGACTTAGTAAGGATGCCCAATCAACTTCAACCCAATTACAACTCAGAACTCCTAAACTCAAGTGATCCATCAGTCTTAGTACCCCTAGATAGTGGGGTATGCCACCATACTTGGCCACATTTTAAAAACTTAAGCAGGTTTTTTTCCTGAAAATTTAAATTTTTTTTAAAGCCCTTACCTTCTGTCTTAGAATCAATACTGGGTAATGGTTCCAAGGCAGAAGAGTGGTAAAGGCTAGGCAATAGGAGTTAAATGACTTGCCCAAGGTCACACAGCTAGGAAGTGTCTGAGACCAAATTTGAATCTAGGACCTCCCATTTCTAGGCCTGGATCTCAAGCCAATGAGTCACCCAGCTGCCCCTCCTACAACAATTTAATTTGAAAAACAATGAAATGGAGAGTCAGATATTTAAAATGGATGTCACCCAAAAAAGTGGTAGGAAGAAGAGTTATTAACCAGAGAGAGAGGGGAAGGTAGATGGCTCAGTAGATAAAGCACCAGGCCTGGAGATGGGAAGTCCTGGGTTCAAATTTGACCTTAGACATTTCCTAGCTATGTGACCCTGGGCAAGTCACTTATTCCCAATCTCCTGGCTCTTACTGCTCTTCTGCCTTATAATGGATACTTAGCATGAATTCTAAGACAAAGGGTAAGGGTTTTTAAGAAACAACTACAAAGAAAAGAGATTACAGAATTAGGGAAGAAAAGACCACAGAGACCACCTAATACAATTCTGCTATTGTGAAATGACTTGCCCAAGGTCAAACAGTAAACCAATGATCAAGATGGAATAATAAATAATCTACTTCTCTTGATTCCATGGGCAGTCAGAGCCCAGAGGAAAATGAACACAATAGAGAAGGAAGGCAATTCATGGTGACATCACCCTTCATCAGATGTTCATCATATCTCTCTCTCTCTCACTCTCACTCTCACTCACCTGGAAGCCAGACTATTATAAGAGTCTCTGAATGAATTGTAACTAGAGGCCATATAATCTCTCCCTCTCCAAATCATGGTTTATATAGCATGAAAATATGTTCTTAGTAGACACTTCTGACAGTCATTCCCTTGTAAAAACCAAAAATAAACAAAAAATCCCCCAAAATTCAATGGTCCCCTATTGCTTATTTAGGATGCAAACTCCTCAGCTAGTATTTTTTATCTTCAAAATCAGACTCCAGACTACTTTTCCAGTCTTATTTCACCATAAACTTGATGTTAAAGCCAAACCACACTACTAATCCCCCTAGACTGCTAGGTCTTGCATGAACTTGACCTGCTTTTCTTGCCTTGGGTACTCTCCCAGGCTACCACCCGCTTCTGCCACTTTTTAACTCCTCCACTCTACCTTCCCTGACTCTTCTTTCCTTTGAGGGTTAGCATAGGCATCACACAGTCTCTGTGCTGTCTGCCCTGATTTACTTAATTGAAAGTATTCTTGCCTTTCCCAAATTTTCTTATTGTACTTTTTGTGGATCTCTCCTTGGACTCTGTCCCATGCATTATCTTAGATTACACTTGTTTGGATACCTGTTATAAGCCTATATAATGTCCCTGAGGATGGTGATTTTTAAAAATCTCTATATATCTCCAGCACAGTAACTTGTACATAGTAGCATTTAATGAATGTTAAGAAGATAAAGGTAATGAGATAAGATGCAAAGAAAGAGATATGGATGAACTCTGTGTCTTTCGTCAATGTGCTCATTTGTATAAATGACCATAAGAGCTTGCCATGTGACTCTTCAGTTCTGTTAGGATTCCAACCCAATCTAACCTATTACAATTCTCCTGTGATTGGTGATTGAGTGGCAGCTCCCACTTTCCCTTTCACTCTCTCCTACTGCCTCTCTGCCTTCTCCTCATTACCATTATCAAGATTACTGCAGGACCTCTTAATACCCAATAAGCACCTATCATCTAAGAACATCACTGAATGAAAATGTTGAGAAACACTGATCTAGAGGGGTTCAATAATTTCTGAACTAGTCATGAAACCTAGGCAAGAAGACTGTACAGTGGTCTCACAGGGTTTGGAATTAGGAAGAGCTGAGTTCAAATTGGCCTCAGATTACCAACTATATGATCTGTTTGCCTCAGTTTTCTTCATTTGTAAAATGAAAATAAGAAAGTACTGACCTTTCAGGTCTGTTATGAGTATAAAATGAGATATGTGTAACACATTTGACTATAGCTATTCTCTTCCTCCTCTTCTTTCCAGTATCTTCAGAATGGAAATAGTGAAAATTAGAAATGGGCAGGCATTTGGTACAGAGGGACAACTTACAATGGTAACAGTTGTTAACCTCCTGATTTCCTATTCTCCAAAATTGTATCCCATGTCATCATTTATATTAACTTCAATTACAAAGGAGGTACTGTCTTTAATTACAAAAAAAAAAATCATGTGAAAGTCCTATGATTAAAATCTATCTTCTGAAAAATGATGTAATTACTTTCTTTTGGGTGAATGTATAAAATATGATTTTAAAATATGAAGATCTAACATGCTTAGAAGTAACTGGGTGCAGTGTCTCCACAAGGTTTATTTACACAAAAATCTTTATAATGCCTAAGGGGTAGTAATGCATTTATGTCTCTATTTCATCATCTTGATTCTGAATCTGCCAGTTTCATAGGCCAAGAAAAAGCTTGAGGTAAAACTCTTATTGCTGGTTGCCTTGAAGGAAGTTGTGTGTGCTCATTTTTGCAAACAGATTTAAGAAGTTGTGGTGAGCCAAAACTATAAAAGAACCTAATTGTTAAGTATGAGGTGACTACTTTCACAATTCAAGGTTGTATCACCATAAAAATGCAATGAGTATACTTAAATTGTATTCATATTTGAAAATGTTATTTGGAAAGTCAGAAAAAGTTAATAGGCCAGACTTGACAAATTCTCTACTACAAGTGCTTAACTCTACCTTTCCAAAGAGTTTGGCAATTACCTACAGTGACCACACAGAATAACAAAGTTATACTAGAGACCTTAAAGATCATCTAATCCAAATCATCCTCAAGAGGTGAAGGAACTTGCCCAATGCCATGGCTAAATAGCAGAGCAGACAACAATGAAAAATAAACGTCTTTATCTAATGACTTAGTGTAGCCCATAAAGTATTTGATCCTCCCATGTTGAGAGAATAGTTTTCTTGCAAAATATCTTGAGGAATAACTGGGGCATTTTTTAGAATAGAAAATACAAGAAGTACTGCAGTCTGAACTAGAGAGAGGCTATTTGCTGATCTTCATTATGCTGAAGATGTTGAATAAATACACCCTTTGCATTATTTCCTCGTAGGGATGGCAACAAACTATAGACTATGTGAATGGGATAAGTGAACCATTTCCACTTCCCTATCTCTTTCTCCAGCATGCTCCTGTGTTCCAGGACTTAATATGTGTAGCAAAAACAAAAAAGAAACTGGGGTTCTGAACAATTATTAGTGATGACTGAAAAAGGAAGTGGTGTTTAAAAAGGGGCAGGGAGGAGAGGCACGATACCCAGCACAGGATCATAGTTACAGGATGAAAACATTTGAAAGCTACTATTGCTTTGCACTAAAATCTCCCCTATCCCTTACTATAAAAAGGTTTCATAACTGTCTTTTAAAGTTATTTTTTTTCCTAGACACTGCTTCATATGTTTCTATCTGAATTTCAGAATTAGCCACTGATTTAAAAGCTCATTTTAGTGTATGAGGTAATGTGGAAGAACATTAAGTTCTCAGGCACAGATCATTTCAGGGATTAACACATATGACCTAAGAAAGATACTCTAAATATGTAGAAAATCTTTCTCAACTTTAGCTCATTTAATGAAGCTACTTTTGTTTTAACAACACAGTACTATTCCACTGTGGGGAAGGGGAACTCCAAAATAGTCGTTAACACTTATCTAGTAGATTTGTGATAACCAGTCTCTCCCAAAGTAGATCACACTGTCACTGTTGTAAAAATTCTCTGATCTCTAATAAAAAATAGACATTAACTGTGATCAGTACTTTGATGGAAAAACTTCCAAAAGCTATCTATTATAGCCTCCAATAAAGTATAAACTGATTTCAGCATTTTAGACCCTTTACAAACTGGCTCTAACCTATCTGGTCTAGCTGCATTATTCAACATATTTCATTCTTGCCCTGCTTTCTCTCCTCTCTTTGTCTCTATAGTGTGCCTTTACATCTGGAATGGTCTCCCCCCATTCTTGAACATTGATGTACCTCCCTTGAAGATGTCATAGTAGATAAAAGTATGGACTTGGAGACAGGAAGTACTAGGTTCAAGTCCTCCCTGACACTAGTTATGTGACAATAGACAGTTAACTTATTTTTAGGAGCCTCAGTATCTTTGCTTATGCAGTGGTTCCCAAACTTTTTTGGCCTACCGCCCCCTTTCCAGAAAAAAATATTTCTTAGCCTCCTGGAAATTAATTTTTTTTTAAATTTTAATAGCAAGTAAAAGGAAAGATAAATGCACCTGTGGCCATCACAGCTCCCCTGGATCGCTGCAGCACCCACCAGGGGGCGGTAGCACCCACTTTGGGAATCACTGGCTTACAGCATTTTACAAATTTAATAACTACGTATCAGTTAGGATAATGATGACATTACTTCCATAAAGCCTTCACTTAGTTGCTGAGTGAAAATCATGTAACATCAAATTTCTCATTACCTTTTGACTATACCACTTCTTTGTACTTATCTTCTTCTCCTCTGTTTTTGAATGCTCTACCCCTTTGGATTGAAAATTCTTTAAGGGCAGGACTTGTAACTTACTTGTCTTTGCAACTTCAACACACCACATAGTAATCTGCACATGGTAGACATTTAATATTTATTGATAAATTTATTGATTAAACTTTCTTTACCTTAAGATAGTGATTTTAAGAAAAAAAAAAACAATGTTGGTTAAAGGCAATCTCAAACCTTTCTCATTCAGAAGATCACAGGATTTAGAAGTGGAAAGGTCTATATCCATTTTCCAATGTAGTCCAACCCCATCATTTACAGAGGAAGAAACTGAGGTCCAGAAGTTATGACTGTCCCAAAGTAGCACAAGGTAGTGAAAAGCAGACAAAGGATTTAAACTTAGGTCTTCAAATTTCAAATCCCCAACTCTTTCCATGTCAGCTGTCTTCTAGCACAATCACTTCTGAATTCAGGGAATATAGGTAAGAGAAGAGGTGTGGTCAAGGCATTAGAGGCAGAACCAGTAGCCTCACTTCAATAGAGAGTGATTCTGCTATTATTATAATCATCACTGGCACACACCCTAACAAGGGTTTTGTTGGCCAACAGGAGAGAGCCAAGTCAAAATGCTGTGCTGGTTTATGGGCCTCCAAAGTCTAGCTGGAAAGGGTGACTGGGGCAGGTACTTCCCTGCAGCCAAATGTAAGGCTTGGGCAAAGGAGAATATGAAGTAGAAAGAAATTAGGATGACAGAGTTAGTACATTCAATAAAGGTCCCTTTAAAGATACTGATAGCATAGCATATATGTAAGTCACAGAAGCCAGACTGGAAAATACTGCCTTAAGTAGCTTTACCAATGAGTATTAAGAATAACAGAAATTTAATATGGTTTGGCCAATAATTAATTTCCAAGTAGTTGATATGTTGTATAAGTTTTGATCTAAAGGCAAAGGAGCACTTGAAATGGCATATGGGATTTTTTTAAAGCGAAACATTTATAATATGGCTTAAATGTGAATGACTCCTAGTCTTCTAAAAGGAGCATTCGGGTGTGGTCGAGATAACTAACTTTGAAAACTTAGCAACAGAGGATACATTATGAGTAAGTACTCTACAAAACCTTTTTTTAAAAATGACGCTAACACACTAGGTCTTTTTGAAAGAGGCCTTTTATTCATTTCAATGAACACAAGTGGAGAACAAGTTGTAATGTGAAACACAATTTATGCAACTATGTTGAAATTCTTTGCTAAGAGAATTACAATTTCAAATGTAAGATTTCTTATGGTAAAGTGATTTCAAAATTATATTAAGCATGAACTTAAGGCCATTTCAGTGAGAGCTCATCATAGGAAAACTATTTCAAAGCAGGTCAATTAAATTGGAAGGCAACTTCTTTTCAACAACAAAAAAATAAAAGAGCTGAAACAAAATAGTATAAGTTATACTCTAATATAACTGAATATTAAAAAATAAACATGTTAGAGATAACATCAAGGAAGATCTATTCTCATATATGTATATGTACATCCTCATATATGTATATATTTTTAGATCCTCAGCTATTCCTGACCGATGCTCTGATGAAATCAACTGATCATTTATAGGCTTTGCCATAGTCAGCAAACAAGCTCTTCACTCACTCTTCAGCCACATGCCTTACTTAGGAAAAGGCACACAATAAACTTAAAGGGCCAATAGAAATACTTTGGGCAGATCTGATCTGCCTCTCAAAACCAATCTACTTCCCATTATTTAACTTTTTTTTAAATTTTTTTTTTTTAATTTTAAACCCTTAACTTCTGTGTATTGACTTATAGGTAGAAGATTGGTAAGGGTAGGCAATGGGGGTCAAGTGACTTGCCCAGGGTCACACAGCTGGGAAGTGTCTGAGGCTGGATTTGAACCTAGGACCTCCCGTCTCTAGGCCTGGCTCTCAATCCACTGAGCTACCCAGCTGCCCCCCATTATTTAACAAATGACAAGTTAGAAGTTGATAAGTCACATATCCTCCACCATAAAGAAGTATATAATCAATCACATCATATAATAAAAATTATTTTTAAAAGGCCTGATGTAGAGTATCAGATCATTTCATAAGTTTTCTAAATCCTGTCAGCTAAAGACTATTATGTTTATATTTACAAACTCATGTGATTTGATTATAATATCACTAGGTCACAGAACTCAAGCTGGACATCTCATACAACTCCCTCATTTAACACATGAGGAAACTCAGACCTAACTGGGTAAAATGATTTGCTTAAGGTCAAAGGTAGTGTCAGAAACAAGATTTAAACTTAGGTCCTTTGACAACAGTCATTGCTTTTCCCACTGTACTATGCTGCCACCCAAACATCTAAAATATAATCTCTCTGAACTTTTTTAAATTAATTTTTTATGTAATAAATTTGGTCTTATAACCATGAGAGAATTCTGAGAATCCAGCTTTTCCAGAAAGCCAAGAAAAATAATTCAGTTTCACCATTCTCAAATCCACTTGACTTTGAAAGCAAAATAAACATATTACTCTATTTAATATCGTTGCACAAGCGAATTCACAAGAATGAAATGTGTTCAGAGTTCCTAGAAAAAATGTAGCAATACAGGCTGCCAACTTGTTCAATGTCAAGCTCTAGGCAGGATAGCAGGACTAGCAGTAAATGACTCACAGTGAGTCACGCTGAAGCTATTTTTGCTTTTAAAGCACGGCCAGGCACTGGGTTAATATTCAACCCAGAGTAAATTTAGCAACACAAGAAAACAAGTGTTTCCATGGTTGCTTCTTCACAATGTTTATGATATATATGCTGCCATTAGGTGTAGGAATAATAATTCTTATAGATTATGTGGAAATGTTCATCTCTCATTTAAAACTAGGAACTTATGTTATGTTTTAGGAGTTTATTTTTTCCCAAATGAACAAAACCATAAAGCAGTAGCTAATATGTACTGAATGACTTTTAAAAGTCCTATGCTATTCAAATGCTAAAGTTTCTTTAGTAGATTATCTACTTATTTTTAATTTGGCTTTGGATTCTTAAAAGAACATAATCCACCTTGGACTGGTCAAATCTAATTTGCCACTCAGGAAAGCCTAATTTCTCAGTAATATCTCACTTCTAAATGCAAGCGATGTTTTTGTATTTGAGAGGCACAGTAATAAAGGACGAAGCAGCAGAGCAAGAACTTACTTTCCATGAATGAACCCCTCTAAATTACAATTCAATTGATATTGCCATATTCCCCCCCTCTGATATGCTACTAATAAAATTATCCTTTAATTATTTTTAGTTTCTCCAAAAGTCCTAAATTACTTAAGGGCAGAGATCATATCTTATTTTTCATTAGTAAAATTTCCTTACACACATATCCTTAATACTATTCACATAGTTTAATAATCAAATATATCCAACTATGTTTAAAAGTAGTTCAAAAGGAAGTGTAATAGGAAAGGTTGGTCAACAAGCAACTGGAGAAGGCAGAGAAGTGGTAATCTGAGCTTTGAAAGGGCTAAAAAACACCCACACAAGATAACTTTTGGTACAGCTATAAGACAAGTAATACCAACAGTTGTTTCTAAAACTCATCCTTATCCGGGCATATCCATGTCCACCTGACAAAAAGTAAAAGGATAAAATCTGCTTCAAATAAAAAGCATTGCAAACTTTGGGCATGCAGAAGCCAAAAATATGAGATATATTTATGGCTATAAATGAAATCAACCCATTTTGAGGGCATGAATATTTTAGCTTTGACTCTATGTGTGTAACCATCAGAATTTATGAAGGAATGTAAGAGTCAAGAAATAACATCAGCATAATTGTTCAGAACTGCTCTACCTCCACTAGTTAGTTGATTACATTTATTTCTACTTGCAAACTCAAGGCCAGTTGAGCTTGAGATCTAGTTCCTTCCTACAAAGAAATATTTAAAAGCTTCTTAGGTGAGCCAAAGAATTAGAAACAAGTATTGTTCCCTATACCTGAAATATATGCACTAAGCTTTCACCTCCTTCTGTCAATGCCCAGGCTAAGGTGTCACTTCTTCAATGAAGCCTTTTCTCATCCTGAAAGTCCCAAATCATCTTAAACCACTTCGTCTATAACTGTTTTGAATGAATGAAGCAATTATTAAGTGCTTAATGGGGCAGAAGAGAGAAGGGAATAATCACTGTGCTAAGTACTTTTTATTAATGTTATCTCATTTAGTCCTAAGAACAGTCCTGTGAAGGAGGCACTGTTATATATACATATATATAT